>NC_068449.1:44668034-44843034 GCF_023373465.1 Oncorhynchus keta | reverse complement strand
GATTTTATATGCATTTTCGTTCTAGTTTTCTAGAAACACCAGACCAAATGATCAGAACGGTCACTCATCGGTCAACTCACCGCCACCACTGTCTTGCCGGGTTCGGCGTCCTCGGCCACCACGGCGGCATAGGTGGCCTGGCCGAAGGCGGGGCTGTTGTCGTTGACGTCCGTCAGGTTGATGTTGACCGTGGCCATGTCGCTGAGCGGCGGCGTGCCCCCGTCCGTGGCCTCCACCGTCAGGTAGTACTCGTGGGACGCCTCGAAGTCCAGCGGCTCGATGACGAAGATGTCACCTGGAGGGGAGACGAAAGAGGGAGAGGGAGGATAGGACGGATGGATTAGAAGAAGGTTCCTCCACTGTCCCAATGTACACAACAGACATGTCATCTGCTACGTCCCCTTTGAAACGCAGGTTGACGTTTACTGAGTGATCGCCCCTTAGATAGGCCAGCTGCAAAGTCGAAATTGGCTAATTTAATGTCAGGCATTATGGTTAGCAGTGTGGTTAGGGTTAGGGTTCAAAACAGCTAGTGACCACTCTGCAGGGCTGCCTCCAGAACAAGATATGTGTATGCCACACATACACACAAAGGTAGTAGTCATAATATGGTGCCCCTGGCGAGACATATAAAGGAAGAAGAGAGGTGGAGACAAGAGGGGCAGAGAGATACAGAGAGAGAGAGAGAGAGAGAGAGAGCGAGAGATACAGAGAGAGAGAGAGAGAGAGAGAGAGAGAGAGAGAGATATACAGAGAGCGAGAGAGCGAGAGATACAGAGAGAGACAGAGAGAGAGACAGAGAGAGAGAGAGATAGAGATACAGAGAGATACAGAGAGAGATACAGAGAGAGAGACAGAGAGAGAGACAGAGAGAGAGACAGAGAGAGAGACAGAGAGAGATAGAGATAGAGATACAGCGAGAGAGACATACAGAGAGAGATACATACCAGTCTGAGGGTCGACACTGAACATGCCGTGTTCGTTCCCGCTCACGATGGCATAGGCGATCTCCCCGTTGGCTTCAATGTCCCGGCTAGCGGCGTGCACCCGCAGCAACTGCGTGCCCACCGCCACGTCCTCCGAAACGCCCGCCACATACTCGCGGTGCTCGAACACGGGCGGGTTGTCGTTGATGTCCAGCACGGAGACCGTGACGCGGGAGAGGGACGAGAGGCGGCGCGGGGAGCCCCGGTCGGAGGCGCGCGCTTTGAGCTCGTACACAGCCCGCGCCTCGCGGTCCAGGGGCTTTTTTAAGGCAATGACACCGGTACGCTCGTCCACGGAGAAGTGGCCGTCGGCCGAGTCGGCGAGGGAGTAGAGGATGTCGCCGTTCAAGCCTGGGGAGGAGACAGAGAGAGATGGAGATCGTGTTAAAAACACATGGACTAAAATAAAACTAAATGTGTAGAATCTGATATTCTGACATAAGAACATTAGACTAACATTACTCTGAGTGACCGTTCATTATCGTTTTGCCTTTGTTGGAAAGCAAAACCATGAACAATCCAAACGGGAAACAATATAAATCTCAGTGTACTTTCTCAGCAATACAGTCACACACTCCTGAGTAACAATACTTTGTCATATCAGCCGTTCAACACCATATACCCTTTTCGCCGACCAAAAGCATTCACAACGCAAACATGCAAGTCACATCGCCCTCATAATAACACCTTGCCGCTTCCCGACAGGGCGGTCCAAAAACAAGACAGAGACGGATGTGGACAATAACCATAATGCCTTTTTGCAGGTGGCCCACATCTCTCACACACACACACACACACACATTCCCCTCCTCAGCGCATCTCATTACAACTAAAGAGACTCTGTCTGTGTCCCAAATGGCACTCTATTCGATAGTGTACTACTTTTGACCAAACGGGCCCTGGTCAAAAGTAGTGCACTGCAATGGGAACAGGGTGCCATTTGGGATGCAGTTCTTGTCGGCGGGAGCCCAGCTTATTGCCACCTGTTGGTTCCAGTCACCGTCGCTTTTATCAGACCAAATTACTCGGCCGACGGAAATTGCTTGATGACGTCTAAGTGGATCGCGCCAAATTGTTAAGCAATCTCGACTCCCGACACCAGGCGATTATACTTCATATCCAGTCTTCTGGACGTTTCCTCCAACACTGTGGCCTGATTTTGTCATGTTTATGCAGTACCTTATAAAACTATGTTCCTACTTTTATCTTGCATCCCTATCTGGTATCCAAAACCAGTCTGCCATTTTGCTTAACCACAGGCAGACAAAATGTCTACATGCTAATCTCCAAATTCGGCACCGTGGGTTTGATTAAACTGTGCCTTCGGAAGACAGCATTCGTTGAAACTTTATCGACAGCGGTAACAAAGATGCTCATCCTCAGCCCAAAGTGGCAAGAAAGCTTGTTTGCGTCTAGTATGAGCCACATGAATGTTGTTTACCCAATAGAACGAGGCACAGCACAGACAAGGAATAGAAAGAAAAAAAAACACTTCAGAAGATAACTGGGGATAGAGAGGAAAGAGATAGGGGGGATAGAGAGGAAAGAGATAGGGGGATAGAGAGGAAAGAGATGGGAAGAAATAGGGGGATAGAGAGGAAAGAGATGGGAAGAAATAGGGGGATAGAGAGGAAAGAGAAAGAGAGAAAATGAGAGAGAGAGAGAGAAGAAATAGAGAAAGGAATGTTGTCAGCATAACTTCTCCCTTAAACGCCAACAAAGGTCACCAACCAGCTTCATAGTTTGTTAGCTTCTTTCCCCCAGACCGATAAGAAACCACTTTGAGAAGCGCCGCCATGGCAGTGGGCACACAGCAGGGACAAGGACGCGAGAAAGTATGAAACTGCCAAATATCTTCAACCCAAATAAGCCGGTCAAGATAGCACAACTGGTGTCGGGAACTGGCAGTGCTCAAAATGTGTCAACATTTGGAGCAAAGAAATACTCTGAGTCTCAAATGTCGATGATATCCCGCCTGAATAGTGAATGAATCCTCTATCTATCTGACAATGGAGGTCGGACACGCACGCCGGTGCACACGCACACACTCAGTCCAATGGCCGCTGGCTGAGTGAGCGAGGACTGTGTGACCTGGACTGTGGCAGAAATTTGTATTTTGTCTCATCAGAGTCGTCATAGATGGGCATTGACTTTGTTATTTCCCTGTGCGTGGGACTCTTCGGTTCTCCTGGCAATACGGACATACATCAGCCAATACACATTTTACAGGGCTGGCGATAAAGACACAAACTAGAACTCTACAGGTCCGTGTGTGTGATATATGTGATACCAACACGTGTGAAAGGAATGCAAATGAAGCTCATTCAAAGGGCTTTATTGGCTCGGGAAACACATGTTTACATTGCCAATGCAAGTGAAATAGATCATAAACAAAAGTGAAATAAACAATATTTAAAACAATAACAGTAAACATAACTCTCACAAAAGTTCCAAAAGAATAAAGACCTTTTTATTTATTTTTTTATTTCACCTTTATTTAACCAGGTAGGCTAGTTGAGAACAAGTTATCATTTGCAACTGCGACCTGGCCAAGATAAAGCATAGCAGTGTGAACAGACAACACAGAGTTACACATGGAGTAAACAATTAACAAGTCAATAACACAGTAGAAAAAAGGGAGTCTATATACATTGTGTGCAAAAGGCATGAGGAGGTAGGCGAATAATTACAATTTTGCAGATTAACACTGGAGTGATAGATGGTCATGTACAGGTAGAGATATTGGTGCGCAAAATATCAGAAAAGTAAATAAATAAAAACAGTATGGGGATGAGGTAGGTAAAAATGGGTGGGCTATTTACCAATAGACTATGTACAGCTGCAGCGATCGGTTAGCAGATGTTTGAAGTTGGTGAGAGAGATAAAAGTCTCCAACTTCAGCAATTTTTGCAATTCGTTCCAGTCACAGGCAGCAGAGAACTGGAACGAAAGGTGGCCAAATGAGGTGTTGGCTTTAGGGATGATCAGTGAGATACACCTGCTGGAGTGCGTGCTACGGGTGGGTGTTGCCATCGTGGCCAGTGAACTGAGATAAGGCGGAGCTTAACCTAGCATGGACTTGTAGATGACCTGGAGCCAGTGGGTCTGGCGACGAATATGTAGCGAGGGCCAGCCTACTAGAGCATAAAGGTCGCAGTGGTGGGTGGTATAAGGTGCTTTAGTGACAAAACGGATGGCACTGTGAAAAACTGCATCCAGTTTGCTGAGTAGAGTGTTGGAAGCAATTTTGTAGATGACATCGCCGAAGTCGAGGATCGGTAGGATAGTCAGTTTTACTAGGGTAAGTTTGGCGGCGTGAGTGAAGGAGGCTTTGTTGTGGAATACAAAGCCGACTCTAGATTTGATTTTCGATTAGAGATGTTTGATATGAGTCTGGAAGGAGAGTTTACAGTCTAGCCAGACACCTAGGTACTTATAGATGTCCACATATTCAAGGTTGGAACCATCCAGGGTGGTGATGCTAGTCAGGCATGCGGGTGCAGGCAGCGAACGGTTGAAAAGCATACATTTGGTTTTACTAGCGTTTAAGAGCAGTTGGAGGCCACGGAAGGAGTGTTGTATGGCATTGAAGCTCGTTTGGAGGTTAGATAGCACAGTGTCCAAGGACGGGCCGGAAGTGTATAGAATGGTGTCGTCTGCGTAGAGGTGGATCAGGGAATCGCCCGCAGTAAGAGCAACATCATTGATATATACAGAGAAAAGAATTGAGAATTGAACCCTGTGGCACCCCCATAGAGACTGCCAGAGGACCGGACAGCATGCCCTCCGATTTGACACACTGAACTCTGTCTGCAAAGTAATTGGTGAACCAGGCAAGGCAGTCATCAGAAAAACCGAGGCTACTGAGTCTGCCGATAAGAATATGGTGATTGACAGAGTCGAAAGCCTTGGCAAGGTCGATGAAGATGGCTGCACAGTACTGTCTTTTATCGATGGCGGTTATGATATCGTTTAGTACCTTGAGCGTGGCTGAGGTGCACCCGTGACCGGCTCGGAAACCAGATTGCACAGAGGAGAAGGTGCGGTGGGATTCGAGATGGTCAGTGACCTGTTTGTTGACTTGGCTTTCGAAGACCTTAGATAGGCAGGGCAGGATGGATATAGGTCTGTAACAGTTTGGGTCCAGGGTGTCTCCCCCTTTGAAGAGGGGGATGACTGCGGCAGCTTTCCAATCCTTGGGGATCTCAGACGATATGAAAGAGAGGTTGAACAGGCTGGTAATAGGGGTTGCGACAATGGCAGCGGATAGTTTCAGAAATAGAGGGTCCAGATTGTCAAGCCCAGCTGATTTGTACGGGTCCAGGTTTTGCAGCTCTTTCAGAACATCTGCTATCTGGATTTGGGTAAAGGAGAACCTGGAGAGGCTTGGGCGAGTAGCTGCGGGGGGTGTTGGCCGAGGTTGGAGTAGCCAGGCGGAAGGCATGGCCAGCCGTTGAGAAATGCTTGTTGAAGTTTTCGATAATCAAGGATTTAGCGGTGGTGACCGTGTTACCTAGCCTCAGTGCAGTGGGCAGCTGGGAGGAGGTGCTCTTGTTCTCCATGGACTTCACAGTGTCCCAGAACTTTTTGGAGTTGGAGCTACAGGATGCAAATTTCTGCCTGAAGAAGCTGGCCTTAGCTTTCCTGACTGACTGCGTGTATTGGTTCCTGACTTCCCTGAACAGTTGCATATCGCGGGGACTATTCGATGCTATTACAGTCCGCCACAGGATGTTTTTGTGCTGTTCGAGGGCAGTCAGGTCTGGAGTGAACCAAGGGCTATTATCTGTTCTTAGTTGCTTATCTAAAATGGTGAGGAAGTTACTTTTAAAGAATGACCAGGCATCCTCAACTGACGGGATGAGGTCAATGTCCTTCCAGGATACCCGGGCCAGGTCGATTAGAAAGGCCAGCTCACAGAAGTGTTTTAGGGAGCGTTTGACAGTGATGAGGGGTGGTCGTTTGACTGCGGCTCCGTAGCGGATACAGGCAATGAAGCAGTGATCACTGAGATCCTGCTTGAAGACAGCAGAGGTGTATTTGGAGGGCCAGTTCGTCAGGATGACGTCTATGAGGGTGCCCTTGTTTACAGATTTAGGGTTGTACCTGGTGGGTTCCTTGATGATTTGTGTGAGATTGAGGGCATCTAGCTTAGATTGTAGGACTGCCGGGGTGTTAAGCATATCCCAGTTTAGGTCACCTAACAGAACAAACTCTGAAGCTAGATGGGGGGCGATCAATTCACAAATGGTGTCCAGGGCACAGCTGGGAGCTGAGGGGGGGGTCGGTAGCAGGCGGCAACAGTGAGAGACTTATTTCTGGAGAGAGTAATTTTCAAAATTAGTAGTTCGAACTGTTTGGGTATGGACCTGGAAAGTATGACATTACTTTGCAGGCTATCTCTGCAGTAGACTGCAACTCCTCCCCCTTTGGCAGTTCTATCTTGATGGAAAATGTTATAGTTGGGTATGTAAATCTCAGAATTTTTGGTGGCCTTCATGAGCCAGGATTCAGACACGGCAAGGACATCAGGGTTAGCAGTGTGTGATAGATACAGTGTTGTAACGATGTGCAAATAGTTAAAGTGCAAAATGGAAAATAAATAAACATAAATATGGGTTGTATTTACAATGGTGTTTGTTCTTCACTGGTTGCCCTTTTCTTGTGGCAACAGGTCACAAATCTTGCTGCTGTGACGGCACACTGTGGTATTTCACCCAGTAGATATGGGAGCTTATCAAAATTGGATTTCCTTTCAGATTTTTTGTAGATCTGTGTAATCTGAGGGAAATATGTGTCTCTAATATGGTCATACATTAGGAGGTTAGGAAGTGCAGCTCAGTTTCCACCTCATTTTGTGGTCAGTGTGCACATAGCCTGTCTTCTCTTGAGAGCCAGGTCTGCTTATGGTGGCCTCTCAAAATATCAAGGCTATGCTCACTAAGTCTGTACATAGTCAAAGCTTTCCTTAAGTTTGGGTCAGTCAAAATGGTCACGTATTCTGCCACTGTGTACTCTCTGTTCAGGGCCAAATAGCATTCTAGTTTGCTCAGTTTTTCTGTTAATTCTTTCCAACGTGTCAAGCAATTATCTTTTTGTTTTCTCATGATTTGATTGGGTCTAATTGTGTTGCTGTCCTGGGGCTCTGTGGGGTGTGTTTGTGTTTGTGAACAGCGCCCCAGGACCAGCTTGCTAAGGGGACTCTTCTCCAGGTTCATCTCTCTGTAGGTGATGGCTTTGTTATGGAAGGTTTGGGAATCGCTTCCTTTTAGGTGGTTCTTTTCTGGATGTTGATAATTAGCGGATATCGGCCAAATTCTGCTCTGCATGCATTATTTGGCGTTTTACGTTGTACACAGAGGATATTTTTGCAGAATTCTGCATGCTGTCTCGATTTGGTCTCCCTCCCTCCAGCTCCAAATGATCCGAAATGCACCTACAGCTAAAATTGGGGGAGGGTGAGAACCGAATTCCTCCGTTCAGATATCCTATATGTTGGCACGGAGGTAAGAGCGGACTTCCGTGCTAGTGTGCCAACCCCGGGCGGAGGAGCTGTCCAAAAAGCAGGCCCCCGTTTTTTACTTCCTGAGCGAACCAGTTCTTACATCCCATTCAATCTGTCAAAACTGTCAGTTTACCAGAGAGAGAGAGAGAGAGAGAGAGAGAGAGAGAGAGAGAGAGAGAGAGAGAGAGAGAGAGAGAGAGAGAGAGATTGAAGGGAGAGAGACTTTTGAAGGGAACAGGCTGACACGCTCCCCTAGTCTAGAACACCTTGCCCTGTCAGAGGAGTCATTATCAAATGCCAGTAAAAAAACAGAACCTATCTAGTCAAATTGGTAGTGCCGCTAAAAGTGCCAATCGTGTCCCATTTTTAGGGGAGCTCGCTAGTATCAGAGCTCTTGAGTTTAAATACGGCCGCCACACTAGCGCTTTCAGCTGTCCTCCACTTGAGGGAGTTCTGGGGTCCAATCGGTTTCGTCTCAACGCGGCTGCTCCTGGTCAGGCGGGTTTCCTGAAAGACGGTGTAAATATATGCCATGTGGCAGACTATTTCATCCAGAGCCACTAACAGTAGTGCATGCAGACATTTTCGTATGGGTGGCCTCAGCGGGAACTGAACCCGTGATCCTGAAGCTGTACGCTCCATTCTCTACCAACAGAGCCGCACAGGGACACAAACACAAAAGTCATAGAAGACTGGGAAGAGAACGTGTGGGTTGTGACTTACCCACTGGCAAAATGGCAAGTAGAAAATGGCCATTAGGCCTTTTTAGAATCGAGTGCTCGAAGGAGAAGAGAATTTCATCCCTATCATCGTTTTTTACGCCATAAGAGACTGGTGTAAAATGGAGGTGGGGATTACTGTGATCCTGTGGAGTCAGCATTGCAGGGCAAAAGCAAAGCAGCCATACTTATCAAACAACTCCGTCTGTATTTCTCAGCGGAAAGATGAATTATGAAGTGACTCGCCTGTTCACAAATAAAGATCCGCGGCGGCTACCGGACGTGGGCAGAGTCGACAGAAAGAGGCAACATACTGCGCATTGTGCACAACGTCGAGAGCGCTGGGGGGACAGCACGAGACCAGAGAGCTCAGCATTGCCTGGTCAAAGACTGGTCAGATAAGAACAAGAAACAAAAACGGATCAACTCGTTTGTAAATAAACAAGCAAACGTACCGGTGTCGAGGTCGGTGGCGAGCAGCCGCGCCACGAAGGTGCCGACCTCCGTGTTCTCGAAGACGGTGATGGCGTAAGGGCCCGAGGTGAACTGTGGCGTGTTGTCGTTCACGTCCTCCACGGTCAGGTGCACGGCCGCCTCGCAGTAGCGCCCGCCGCCGTCTAGTGCCCGCACCGTCAGGCGGTACTCCTC
Organism: Oncorhynchus keta; assembly: GCF_023373465.1. Lineage (NCBI taxonomy): Eukaryota > Metazoa > Chordata > Actinopteri > Salmoniformes > Salmonidae > Oncorhynchus > Oncorhynchus keta. The sequence continues at coordinate 44,834,176 of NC_068449.1, read as the reverse complement.
CTCCTCCTCGCGGTCCAGGGGCTGCTGGGTCTTCAGTTCACCTGGGAAATGAAAGACGGAGAAAGGCAGGTGTCAATCAACGGGCAGGCACACACACACACACTTGTTAAAAGCGCTGACACACAACACAAACCCGCAGCCAAACATGTCAATCACGCGCACTCATTAAAAGCGACGGCACACACACACACACACACACACACACACACACACACACACACACACACACACACACACACACACACACACACACACACACACACACACACACACACACACACACACACACACACACACACACACACACACCTCTATTTTTAAGTTGTCATTAGCCGCTTCGGTGCTTTCAGAAGTAACACTTCTCACAGATCACTGAGTCAGACAACGTGTGCCTGCATTTGTGCGTGTTCTGAGACCTCATGTCCTCTTGTATGCCACAAACCCCTTCCCCTGATCCAGGCATCCAACCCACATCCAAACAACTAATGGATTTCAGAAGAGGATGGAGAGAAATAAATAAATAATTGACAGGGAGGAGGAGGAGGGGGGACGCAGGAGGACAGGAGTAGTTGGCAGCTAAGAGCAGCTAGGAGGTGTCCTGGGATATGGTGCATGCCAACATTATCGGGGTCTCGCTGGACACACATGGCGCCCGCACAAGCACACAAACTGCCGTTACTAACCAAGCCTCTTAGTGTTCCTCGCATGCAATAATCAAATCCAATTTTATTGGTCACGTACACATATTTAGCAGATGTTATTGCGGGTGTGGCGAAATGCTTGTGATCCTCCTTCTCGCCACGGAAAAAAGGACCCCCTCTCGATACCCTTGACTAAATCCTTCTCCTTCAAATTTGGCCCAAACCAAATTGAAATGGCCGGATTCTTTGCCATTTATTTATTTAGTGTGGGGGTTAACGGGAGCTAACTGGTATTTCTGCAGAGGAGACTCGAAACCTTCAGGTGAGAACAACGTCGCTTGTATGTGCGATGAAACTCGGGCTCTTAGCGCGATCGCTCGCTAATCCTCTGGGGGAAATGTTCTAGGGGGGGGGCAAAATACATTAAAAATAATCATCAAAAAGGATGCGAGGTAAACAAAATCCACCTTGCCATTAGACACACACACACACACACACACACACACACACACACACACACACACACACACACACACACACACACACACACACACACACACACACACACACACACACACACACACACACACAATCAGAAAGTGTGCAGTGTGCATGACTGGTGTCCACACTGGGAGGTTATTACTGTGTCTGTTTGTGACGGTACAGAGGGAGACAAAAGACAGGGTCCGTGAGTGTAGGGATGCAAGGCTCAAACATCAAATCATGGCATTGTAAAACTGGTGTGTGTGTGTGTGTGTGTGTGTGTGTGTGTGTGTGTTAGTGTTACACGTCATGCTGCCATCACGCACCCATGGACATTTGATAGTCATAATAGTCAGAATAACCTTGGACGTGCCGTGAATGTAAACTGGATGAATGCCAGCGCAGTGCAGCCATTTGAAATGACTCGAAACGACTCTACATTGCGGCAGACATGAAACCTGTGGTTATTTTGAGTTTGGATTAGCTGTATGGTAGCATGGGCAGACTAGTCAACACATCAAGTGTGTTGAGTTGTAAACACAGACAGACAGGAAAACAGACAGACACACACACACCTGTGTCGGGGTCGATGGTGAAGAGCTCGGCTCCCGGTCCCTGGAGCTCGTAGGAGATGTGGGCGTTGGAGCGGATGTCTGCGTCCGTGGCCGAGACCTGCAGGATGAGCCTGCCGGCTGGGACGTCCTCGGGGACCCTCTCTGTGTAGAGGGACTGGGGGAGCGGAGAGAGGGAGAGGGGAGAGAGCGAGAAAGGGGGGATGAGAGAGTATGTGGGAGGGAAGAGGGGAAAAGACATCAGAAGGTAGGAAAAAAGATTGATGGTGGGGGGGGGGACAGAGAGAAGTAAAGGTAACGTAGAATATGCAAGAATAAGAATCATTCAATAGGTATATTAACAAGGGAGGAAATGGATAGAGGGGTAGAATGAAAAGTCATGACAATCGACAGCAGTATGCACTTAAACCATAATACAATCAGCAATGGAAATGCATTAGCTGGTAAAAATAGCCCTCAATGCTAGAAAATTACCCCTTAATTTTCGTTTGCCTTTCTTCAACGAAAAGCCTTTCCAAACCTCTTATTTTCCTCCCTCGCTCCCTCCTTCCCCCAGATACTTGTCACGCATAGCGTGTACCCCCACAAGCAGATAACATGACATTTTTTAGTGGCCTGCCGTCTCTCTTCACCTTCTCGCAAACCGGGCTGTTGTCGTTGGCGTCCAGGACTTTGACCTCGACCACGGCCTTGGCAGAAAAGGTGCCGTCGGTGGCGGTGATATTTAGGAGGTAGCTGTCGCGCTTCTCGCGGTCCAGTGGCTTCCTGACAGACACTTTCCACTCATTCTGGAGGTGCTCGATCGCAAACTGTCCTAGAGGGTCGCCTCCTGTATGGGTAGAGAGTCATTGGGGGGAGGGTCAGTGGGGAGCGAGTCAATAGGGACAGTCAAATGGGGAGAATGGCATTCAAACTAATGAGCAACGCGTCACAATATGGCCCCTGCCTCTGGTTTCGAGAGGACTAGTGGTTTTTTGTGTGTGTGTGTGTGTGTGTGTGTGTGTGTGTGTGTGTGTGTGTATCTCAAGGGTTTGCGAGTTTGTGTTCTGTACTGAATCATACATCAATGGCGGGTTGTTCTTGGAATCAGAGAAGATCTTGTCCTGCGAGTGGTCGCGAAGCGCAAAGAGGAACTGCATCCATGTCTACCAGTTGTCGCTTCCTATTTCAAAAGCTGTCCGCTGGTCAGAGTCGTGCTCAACCCCCGGGATCTTTTATAGTGCCTGAGCAAATCTACTCAGGTAATGGTCCTATTATTAATTTACCATAACCACTTCAACTTGCAAACCAACGTTCATGAAGAATGTTTGGTACACAGGAAACCATAATAAGGAGGCTGGTTTTTTGTGTAGTAGGAAATGTGTATCCAAGCTAATATGAGAGCTCATTTCTAAAATCTCTGGTTATTAAATGTGGCACAGTCATTCCATCCGCTAATGAGCACCAGAGGAAGTGCATTTCCCACCATCAATTTCAAAGTGTCATCAAAATAATTAAACATGATCTTTTTCTTTCTTTCTTACTGATGACCTACATATTTGCCTTGATCTTTCGCTAATTAGTCGATTCAAAGTGTTTACAGATAAAGAATATGCATTATATGTTCAGAGAGGAGATGTGATCTTCATATTTAAGCGGGTGTAAATGTCTAATCTTCTTTTGAGCAGTGTTTATTAAAGCTGTTTATTAACACAAACAGGGAAGGCTATCAAGCCATGAGCTGTGAGCAGAGAAAATACTGGTATTGTTAGAGATAAAAACCCACCTGTGATAAAGTAGCTGACTTGTTTGTTGATCTCCTCCGTGTCGGCGTCCGTCGTGCTCAGGATGGCAATGACTCCACTGGGCGGACGGTCATCTTCGCTCACCGTGCCCTTGTAGATCTCGGCAGTGAAGCGCGGCGGGTTATCGTTGACGTCGGCCACAGTAACCTTCACAGTGGCGCTAGTCACCAGCTGCACCTTGTCTCCGCGGTCTGTGGCCAGCACGACAATGGAGTACTTGCTGGTCTTCTCGCGGTCGAGCTCTTTCAATGTCGTCACCCAGCCTGTCTCACTGTTGACGGCGAACAGCTCAGAGATCTCAGCCAATGTTTGTTTGGGGTCCAGGCTGTAGATGACTTGACCGTTGGTGCCCGAGTCCTGGTCAGTGGCTTTGACCTGGATCACCGGCGTGCCATCTGGAAGGTTCTCCACCACCACCGCCTCATACGGGTCCGACTCAAACACAGGCTTGTTGTCATTGAGGTCCTTGACCTGGATGTTGATGTTGACAAAAGCCACCGTTTCGTAGCCCTCCTGTTGGCTCTGGGCTTGCAGCGTGAGCTGGTACCACTTCGTGGTCTCGTGGTCCATACTCTTCTCCAGCTTCAGGGCCCCAGTGTCCCGATCCACCACAAAGACCTCATTCTGGTTACTCTCCGGGGTGTTGCCTTTCACTAGGCTGTAGAACACCGGTTGTTCGCTCTCCGCCTGGATGACGTCAATATCCGTGCCGATGGGCATGTCTTCAGCGATGGTGAACCGGTAGTGTGGCTCTGCAAACTTGGGGACCGGTACCTCAGGGGCCACTATCCTGATATAAACGCGGACGACGGATTGCTTGGAAGGACTCCCAGCATCCTTTGCCCTAACGTAGAAAGCGTAGAGGTTGTTTTCGAGTCCGATGAGGCTCTCTTTGGTGACAATGACTCCACTGAAGGGGTGGATTTCAAAGTTCTCCTCCACGTTTTCCACGTCGGCTTCGATAGTGTAAGCGATGTCGGCATTGCTTCCCTCATCCATGTCTGACGCAGCGATTTTCACCACGGTGGTTCCCCTGGGGACGTCCGATGCTACATTGGCTTTGTACTCCACTGCCCTGAATTGTGGGGCATTGTCATTGATATCTGTCAAAATCACATTAATAATGCAGAAGCCTACTTTGCCGCCACCGTCCTTTGCCATGAGCGATATGGGGATGACCTTCTCAATGGCGTTCTCGCGGTCTAGGATCTCCAGGGTGAAAATCTCTCCATTTTCATTGACAGAAAACTTGTCTTTGGCAAAATTGTTGACGATGTGGTAAGTTAGGCTCCCGTATGTGCCAGCGTCTTTATCTGTGGCTTTGGCCTCAGCAACTAACGTTCCGACAGGCGAGTTCTCAGTGAGTTCAACTACGTAATCGAGCTGGGGGAAAGTGGGGTTGTGGAAGTTGGCACCGTTGACTATGACTTTGACCATGGCTGAGGTCCTGAATACACCATCTGACACAGACACATTGAGGTTGTACAGTGGCTCCATCTGTAGTTTGCGGTGGTTGGAGATGACGATGGCCCCAGTGTTTTTATCCATGGCAAAGTTCTGGTCCTTATTGCCAGACAAGATGGAAAACTCAAGCCTGCCGGTGTCTGAGCTGTCTGCGTCGGACGCCTGGACATGGGTGACGAAGTAATCTCGGGGGGCCAATTCGCTGACTGTGGCTTTGTAAGAGCGCTCAGTGAACACCGGAGCATTGTCATTCAGGTCAGTGACATCTATGGTCACAGTGACATCACTGGAGAGGGCAGGCACTCCTCCGTCCACTGCGCGGACAGTCAGCTTGTGTTGCTGCTTTTCCTCCTGGTCGAGCATGCGAGCAGTCCAGATGATTCCCAAGTCACGGTCAATGCTGAAGTAGTCTGAGCTCTTTTCCTTGTCCTCAACTAGCTGGTAGAAGAGCATTTTGTTGTTGCCAGTGTCGGAGTCTGTGGCAGCAACTTGCAAAACTGCAGTGCCAATGAAGGAAGCTTCAGAAACATTTGCGTTGTAGGACTTTAGTTGGAAGACAGGGGGATTATCGTTGACGTCTTCCAGAATGATATCGACAAAGACATCAGCGTGGGCGCCAGTCAGTGAGTCTGTGGCTCGGACACTCAATTTATAAGCGGGGTGGGCCTCGAAATCTAGAGGTTGAATTACATGTACGACACCTGTGTTGAAATTGATGGAAAACTGACTGAAGGCATCTCCCTCAGAGATGGTGTATACTATCTTGGGGCCTTCAGAGTCAGTAGCCTGGACGTGAACTACAGGTGTGTGTAACTGGATATTTTCAGGGATTTCGATGCTGTAGAATGCCTTCTCAAACACGGGCATGGCTTTGTTTACTATAGTTATGGGCACTTCCACTTCTGCCGAGAGGGCTGGTTCTCCTGCATCTTTGGCCACAACGTTGATGACAAACTCACTGTTGAGGGAGTCTTTGTCTAACTGTTGTTTGAGGGAGATTTCTCCCGAGGGGCTTATCTGGAAGTGCTTGTGGTGTTCTTTCAGGTGGTAATGGATTTCAGCGTTTTGACCCATGTCCCCGTCCACTGCTGTCACCTGACGGATGGCCTGACCCTCCTCTGCGTCCACCTGGACCAAGGCTTGATAGGGCAGGTTGACAAACATGGGCTGGTTGTCGTTCACATCTTCTACGATCACCGTCACCAGAACGTGGGCCACTTCGGCGGAAGCGTCCTCCCTGGTCACCTCCACGACGAGGTCGAACGTGTCCTGCGCCTCACGATCGAAAGTTATCCCTGTGGTGGAGAGCACTCCGGAAGTGCGGCTGATTTGGAACCTCTTGTCTGGGTTCAGGATGGTGTAGTAGAGGGGTTCGTTGATGTGGTTCCCCACAGCGGCAATGACCGCTAATGTTTTCTTCTCAGAGGAGTTCTCTTTGACGGAAGCCTTGTAGGAGTCCCTAGTGAACTTCAGGCTGCTCTCCTTGTTCTCACGAATGTTTATCTTTATTGATGCTGTGTTGGCGAACCTGCCATCCGAGACCCTCACCCTGAGCTCGTACCTGCTTCTTAGCTGGGTGACGTTCTGGATAGTGATGATGCCTGTGTTGGAATCCATCTTGAATTTCTCTCCGATGTTCCCCTCTGAGATGGAGAAGAAGAGTTTAGAGTTTGGTCTGGAGTCTGCGTCTGATGCGCTGACTTTGATTACCTCGACACCTTTGTAAGTCGGCACGATCACTGATGTCTCGTAGAGCTCCTGGCTGAACTGTGGCGAGCAGTCGTTGACATCGATGACTTCGACGGTCACGTTAGCGGCTGTCTCGGCGAACAGACGCGGAATTCCGAGGTCATGGACCTGAATGGTGAAGCGGAATACACTCCTTTGTTCGTAATCCAGAGTGGTTGTCATTCTAATGGCTCCCGTACTGGAATCGATGGCAAAGTAGTTGTGAGCGAATGGCTCGACGATCTGATAGACCAGCATGGCGTTGGCATCGCGGTCAGCATCCGAAGCGCGGATGACCAGCGGGGTGTTTTCTCTGGTCAAGACCACACTGTTGATGGGAGCCAATTCGCTAATCATGCCTGTGAACTCTGGCTGGAGGAAGATGGGGGCATTATCGTTCTCGTCCTTCAGGTGAATCAGCAGAGTGGTGTTGCTAGCAAGACCAGCCATGTTGGTTCCCTGGATGGTCAGTCTGTACTCAGGGGTCATTTCATAGTCCAAAGCCCTCGAAGTTACAACCACACCGGAGTTTGGGTTGACATCAAATGCGCCATCAGTGTTGCCACCTTTGATTTGGTAGAACACAGAGGACTGGCTGGTTGCTGTGATCATGGTTACAAAACTTCCGGGGAGGGCCAATTCGCTGACCTCTGCAGAGAACTCCTTGGCAGTAAATCTGGGAGTGGCATTGTCCGACACGGTGACAGCGATGTGGACGGTGGCGGTTGCAGTCAGCGAAGGGGTTCCTTTGTCGGTTGCCTTCACAGCTAGTTCAAACTGGTTATTGCTGCTTCGGTCCAGCTCCTTAGCCACGGTAACAGTGCCCAGCACCGGATCAATGGCAAATGAGTTTGCAACATTTCCTGTTCCAAAAAAAAGAACACAAGAAGATTTATTAATGTGGTTACTATGGCATTGATTTTCATTCCAGCCGGAAATGTGTGCATTTCTTAAACATTAAAGCCAGGGTGCAATTTTAGGCTTCTTGATTACCGTAAATTGAATTGGCTATAGAGTCAATGCCAGCGCCCTCAAGGAAATCTAATTAGCATAATAAAAAATCCCCATAAAAATCTGTCAATTTAAGCTAGAGATGTGTATTTTTTTTGCAGAGGATGTATCTCAATCCACTGCATCCGCCGATGGCGCAATTCTGCATCTGCTGTGACAGGTGACAGAGCTAGAGCGTCAGACCATAACACATCCTGAAAATGTGTCTTCTCACAAAATCGTCGGTAGCGTCCAAACAGTTTGGCCTACAAACTATTATGACCCTTCTATGGAAGGATGAGACTCTCACGAACAATTGTGTTCTCTGTTTTGCTCCACGACCCCCACAAGCGTCTTGGGACACGTCTGAGGTCAGTACAGCCGATCTGACAACTTCCCTCTTTGGGAAGGTGAGACTATCACAAACATCATGTTTTTCTCTAGGATGCCCACAGGCCTCACAAGACTCGTCTGAAGGTTTCCCGGTATAGGTTTTAAATGGAAGTATATATGGAGACTGATTAGAGTAAAAAATAATGGGTTAGATATATGTCCTATGTCTTTCAGATATAGAACAGACACTTAAGAAAAAACTTCATTCAGATTTTTTTGTTTGTTGGGGGGGGGTGTATCTGTTGTTCCATGTAGTGAATCTGTTATTCAATGTTTTTGTTTGGACTAATAGCACTAAGAATATATATATATATATATTTTTTTTACTTTTCAAATTCTTAACAGCAAAATGATCCTTGGTATGACCTCTTTAAAACAATACAGCAAATTCAAGATGAACCCCTCTGATTAGCATACTCCCTGCTTTTGTCTAAAAGGGATACAGCCTAGGAGAACTTACACAGCAGGTTAGGATAATTAAAGTAGCAGGTTAGGATAATTAGGTTAAGGTTAGGAAAGGGGTTAGGGTTAGCTAAAATGCAAAAACAAATCTACTTTTGATGTCTAGATTTAGTTAAATTGACATGACCCCCTTCATTCCCTCACCCCCCAAATGGCCATAGCTCTCGAAAGGCATTCGTGAAGATTGCCTACACCAGTCCACCTCTGCTTGAAAACCTGACTCAAGATACATTTCAATGAGCTTGAGTCATCTCAACTATCTGAAAAATGTACATCCTAAACAAAGAACCCAGCCAATGACTACATGCCCGACCCTCTCCCAAAACACAGCTTATTTTACAGGGAAAACAATGGTGTGAAATTCAGAGGGGGCATCGGCCCAACTCCCACATGCTTGGAGATCCTCTGACAAAGTCCTCCTACTTTGCGTGAAGTATTCCATTCACGACCGAGGGTCAGTGGGCAGGGGACCTCTGGATGCCCTGCATACATTTTCCCCAGGCCCATGCGTTGGTATCGCTAACTGGGCTGCTATGCATAACTCTATCATGACTGGCCAGAGGCTAGAGAATGCCAGTATGACTGACATGTTAAGAATGCGGCTCCGGGGTGAAGTTTCCCCTAGGTACCGATCTAGGATCAGCTTCCCCTCCTCAAATCCTAAACTTAACCATTAGTGTGGAAATTGCAAAACTGACCAAAGATCCGCATCTAGGGGCAACCTTATTCTACTCCTAAGAATGTAGTCGAGGGCGCCTGTGGTGCTGTTAGCCAACCTGACTCGATGCTGTAGACGACCTCTGCATTCTGTCCCTTGTCTTTGTCCAGGGCTGTGACCTGGAGGACTGCCGAGCCCAAGGCGGCCGACTCGAAGACGCGCCCGGAGTAGGGCGAGCCCGCGAACCACGGCGCGTTGTCGTTGGTGTCCGCCACGTCCACGATGACGCGCACCAGGTTCCTCTTGACAGGGATGTCCTGGTCACGTACCTGGGGGGGGAGAAAGAAAGAAAAAGAGACAGAGCGAGATGCAGAGAAAGGAATAGGACAGTGGAGGAGACAGATAGGGATGACAGAAAAAGAGAGAATGGGTGAGTTGGAATACAATCTGAAGAAAACTTTTCTTTCCCTCAACAGTAACTTCATTAACATGGCAACTCATCAAATCGCTAAAAAAAAAAACACATCAAAGTAACTATTTTTCTTAATTTTGTCTTAATTCCCAGTGATCCAAACAAGTAAACAATGAATGGGGGGGGGAATCACTTTGGATGGGTGCTGCATGGTTAGTTCCAAATGGCAAATACCAGCAAACAAACAAACAATTAATCAATACAGGCTGACTGCCTGTTGGAATTGGAGAGTGGCTGATTGAGAGAGACACACACAGTGGCTGAATAGGAGAGAGTGGTCTGAAACCTATGTTACTCTCTCAATGGAGAAAGTGGCTCAGAATCAAACCTTTCATAATATGCTAATAGAACACCGACATTCCTTTTATCTGTTCCGTTTCTATGGTAATAATGATGATGATATAAACGTCATATTCCGATTGGCTGGGCTGAGTGGGTTCGTTCAGGGTGTAGAGTGCATGTGTTAATTGTCTGAGCACCACACCACTTTGACCAACGCTCTAGCACGTTTTTCCAGCACACTCAGCACTGATACCAGAATAATAACACACATTATTAAATAGGTAGATTCGAGAAAATCCATGAAATCCGTACCATAACGGTGAGAGTGTGACGCCGCATGGTCTCGTGGTCAAGCCGCTCGGCCGTGTAGAGGGCACCGGTTCCTGGGTCCAGACGGAACTTCTTCAGACTGAAGGGGTCGGTGCTGCTCAAGAGGGTAAAGGTCAACTTGTTCTTATCGTCTTCGTCCGTGGCACCGATCCGGAGCACCTCGGTCTCTGGCGGCGTGTCCTCGGCCACAACCACCTCATAGCGTGGCTGGGAGAACTGGGGCCGGTGGTTGTTGGTATCGATGACACGGATCAGCACCTGGTGGAAGGAGGGAAGAGGGATGGTAGATGTCAGTGTAGTGAATATTTGAGTCAGGGTCAATCTGAGAGTAATGCATGATGTTGTTGACTTTTCACTGTCTCTCAGTAATTGTTTCTCTGTCTCCATTCTTCACTCACGCTCTCCCTTTCTCCATTCCCGAGAGTGCTATTTTCATCCTCTACTTCCCATCTTTCCCTCCCACTTTCTCCCTTCCCGACTCCCTCTTCCCCTCTCTACATCCCTTTCCATCCATCTTTCAAGTGATGAGCAGTGTTGTGAAATATTTTCCACCGGATGGCCACTTGGCACTGCCGACAAGGAAAACAAGAAATCAATGTGGGGATAGCCCAACGCTCCCTCAATGCTCCCTCAATGAGTCTTCACCTGAATGACCTAATGAATTCAGGTGAAGACACATTGAGGGAGCATTGAGGGAGCGTTAAAGAGGCTGTGATAAAGTTACAGGCGATCGCTTGATAAATGACATCAAAGTAAGCCAGCAGTTGTGAAACGTGAAATGCATATAGAAGTATATTGCAGATTCAAAAAGGGTCACCGGCTATTTGTCACACGGACAACGTGGGTTTCATAGTTCAAGGATGAAGATTGATTCTGAAAAAAGTATATATCTGCTCATACACCGAGGCACACTTTAGTAGGAGCGTATAATAATACATTGACAGATATATTTATGCACACGATCTCTGATTTAAAAAAAAGTGCCATTGTGTAATTTCATAACACAGCATCACACTCCAAAACATATATTGCAACAAAACACATATATTGCTAAATATATTTTCCACACAGAGACAGACCTTTTTGTCACAATACCACAGTTGGCAATGTGGAAGTCCCCCATTTCATACAAAGCATCACATCCCTGGTCCCTAAACTAAAAATCCAGCGAGGCTTGTTTTTAATCAACGTCAGCCACTCGTCTCCTGGACTTCCGACGAGGGATTAGGGCGAGCCCATGGAATGGCTGTGGCTGGCCCGGCGGGGCTTTTCCACGGCGGAAACAAAAGGGAAAACACAGATTGGACACCTGGATGCCAGCCACCAGGGGGCAATGTCCCACATGGGAATAACACATCCAGCTGGAATCCATATACCTGAATCCCACTATATAGGGCCAAACTGAGCCAAGCCGAGCTGAGCCATACTGGGCTGGCCTGGTTGCACATCCTCCATAGTTGCTAGAAGCGTGCTGTAAAAGACAACGTGAAAACAAAATATTTGAGCCGGCGCGGCACGGTTCAAATCAAATCAAAGGGCCCATACACATATTCAGCAGACGTTATTGCGGGTGTAGCGAAATGCTTGTGTTCCTAGCTCCAACGGTGCAGTGATAACTAACAATACACACAAATGTAAAAGTAAACGAATGGAATTAAGAAATAAGAGAAATATTAGGACCAGCAATGTTTGCATTCAGGGCTACGGTAGGAATCGTAGTCAAGAGGACAGAAATAGGCAGCTCACTCACTGCCCACACCTCTGCTCTGCTACGCTGTCAAAAAATGTCCGTTGGTGCCTCTTGACAGCAACGAGAGGATGGAGAGCACTGCCAGCAGAGCGCAGGAGACAAATATAGCCTAATCTGACGGGTGCGATAACATTAAAAATCTGTCGTGTGCTGTGAGGTTGGCAGGGCTGGCTGGGTTCACAGATGCCCATGTCAAGCAGCGGGGAGTACAGCTATTGGCTAGGTTACATACTAGTTAGGCAGTGCTTTGGCTTCAGAGCTGGCAGTCTCAAATGGTAGCGGCATGCTAACAGTCAAGAGTTGTATCAGTCTGCTAGCGGATTGGATGAAAGTTAAGCTTCTGGAAGATATTCTTCTCAGTCCAAGTAGAATTGCATACCACTGTGTACCGTATATTGCAACTGTACAGTTGCATCTCTAATCTATCCCTCTCGCTTTCTATCTCATACAGTTTTGTAGGGAACTGGCTGTTATCTGGATACAGGCACGTCCACAGATGGGGCTCAACCTGTGCCCGAGCACCTGCCCTTTTGCCCTCCTATGAATTACTTTTCGTTTCAATTTAGATTCTCTTTTCATTTTTGGTTGTCATCTAAAAGGTAACAAAGTGCTCATCAAACGAGCAAATGTCATAAGCTCTCAGAAATGTCCCGCCCTGCCCAGCCCGAAGAAGCTCACTTGTCTGACTTGCATGTAGGGGCCACTAGCTGCGAGACTTGAATGCTGGTAGGAGGCTACTTTAGAGTTGTATCTGTCATATCTGTGTCTCTCACTGTTAGGGACATAGAATGGGGCAACTTGACTGCGTCTTAGATGTCAGCAGCAGAACATCAAGTTAAAAAAAGTTGGTTTCAACAGCATAGCGAACTAGCTAGCACATTTACGTCATCATTCGCTCCGATCAGCTGATAAGACCCTCTTTTCCCAATGCCAATCACCTCTGGTCGTCTGGCATTAAGATTGCTCACAATGTGTGATGTTGGCTGTTTATTTAGAAAATAAATAGGTCTATACATTTGTACATTTTGGCTAGAGAGACATTTGGTATGTTGTGATTTTTGAGCTCTGAAAGTTATTTCTGAGCACCAAAACGCCTGTGCACGGTCCTGTTTAGATCATTCTTGAAATTGTACTCAGTGTGACCATAAAGGGGTCCCCAGTGGGGTGTCTGTGGTGTTATGGATAGGACCCTCTTGGCAGCCCACCAGTCTCTCTCTCTCTAGTCCAGGCGCCTCGTTTCATGTCACGCCAGACGTCACACTCTCTGAGGTCCCCGGGGCCTCTGCGATCCAGTTTGCACACACATACAAACATTCTCAACCAGCCACCACGAGTTGAGCCCCTACACAATGCGTTTCAATCTGGACGGTGGCAGATAGCGCTGTGAGCAAAAGGAGGGCCCTTCACAAGCGGCTGGGCCTGAGAGAAAGAGAAAAAAAAGCAATAGAAAAAGAAATCCCAGGAGAGTGTCCGCTCCTATCCGCTCAACCATCCACCAAGTGAGTCTACATACCGTCAGTAAGGAAAGGGGCGGGGGAGGGGGGGGACGACGAGACCAAGAAAAATACTTATGTCCACTATCATCTATCCATCGGTCTATTTTTCGAGGAAAAAAACACACATTCGGGGAGGAAAGCATATAGCCTCTTCAAGAGACTTTCAAAGGGGCATTACCCCCGAATCTGAATGATGCAGTGTGACTGGGGGTTGAAAAGACGGCAAAGGAGAGAAGTTTCCTCACTCTTGATACCTTCCTGAGGGACTCGGGTCAACGCAACACGATTGGGACTGAGACAGTGAACGGAAACATATGACAGATGAAGAGATGAAAGGATGAAGAGAAAGATAAAAAAAATAAAGGTGAGAGAGATACTGAAAGGGAGAAAACGGCTGAGAGGAGAGGACGATTCACAATGAGTAAGAGGGAAAAAAAGAGCGGGAGAGACAGAAAGAAAAGAGAAATAGAAGGTGAAATTCAGAGAGGAGACAGTGAGGGAGAGAAAGAGAGAAAAGATAAAGACATAATACATGCAATATGAAGAAAGAGGGGAACAGACGGCTCCAAGAGAATAAACAGTTAGATAAAGACAAATACACAAGACAAATATGGAAAGAGAGAGAGAAAGATGGAAAAAAGAAAACCGATAAATGGGAGCTGAGGCAGATTGTGGACACAACAGCCTGAAGCACGACTGCAGAGCAGGAGGATGGTCAGGAGGATGGTAAGAAAGGAATGGACGGGGGCAGCCTGCCGATGAGGTGCCCAGGATGGAATGTTTCACTCCGCCCCTGCTTCGGATCAGCTGACCCACACACACACAGAGAGAGACAGAGACAGAGAGAGACAGAGGCGCCGCTCTGGAGCAAGAGGCAGACAGAGAGACAGACTGTTCGTTTGGTAGGTAGGTATAGGCAGGCAGAAAGACAGGAAAGAGAGAGCGAGAGAGAGAGAGAGAAAGATGGACAGAAAGACAGACAAACTCCCACATAACAGAACACCACACAGAAACACTTTACTTCACTATGGTGTCACTTAGCCAGTCAGAGAGCTAGGAACAGGTCAGCAAGGCAGCTGGAACAGGCATATAAGCCTAGGTCCAACCACAACCGAACAGCAAACAACAGCGCGAGCGAGAGCCAGCCAGCAACTTCCGAGAGGGACAGAAAGGGAAAATGAAGCCAGAGCGAGAGAGAGAGAGAGAGAGAGTTCACACCTCCCCCACACAGACCTCCAAAGCAGACCCGTGCGCGGCGTCCAACATGGTACACGTGAGGCAGAAAAACGCCACCTCCCTCAGCGGGCGCCATGTCCTGGTAAGGCGGGCAATGATGCCCCTTCCCCGCCCCCGCCAAGTGGCAGGTTTTTGGGTCCGGGATGTTGGCACGGTCCAACCTGTCGCTACATGCTTCTCGAAATAGGATTGAAAAAGAACACGACCAACAGAGGTCCAGTGTTTCTTGTTTAGGCCTTATTCTCCCTTAACAGAATAAAGAAAAATAATGATCTGTGCATGGTGGGACTGAGAGGGAGGGAGGGAGAACCTCAAATTTGGAAGGGAACAGAGAGGGAGGGAGAGAAAGAGAGAAAGGGAATTGAAAGAGGGAAAGAGAGAGATGGAGACCGATAGAAACGGCGTGAGAGACTGATAGAAACAGAAAGAGAGAAATAAAGAGAGAGGGAGAAGACAAGAAAACAACCAAACGCATTCCTTGGAGAGAAAAAAAGAAAGAAAATAGGCCATCAAGTCTGGCAGAGGCAGACACCACATGACTTTGAATTGAAGGAGAAGGTAAGTGAAACTGTGCGCGTTCCGTTTCGACTAAACGAATGGCATAATCCCGGCCACAGGGTCCACGGCACACCTCCGTCACAGAAAACAAAGTACCCAAAACATCCCTTTGTATCTAGAATCCGTTGTTTGGCATGTTCTGTTGTTTTTTAAAAATTGTTATCTTCCCCTTGGTTTACACGCAACGTCACAAAAATGGGTCTTACTTGGGTGTCATCCACAAAGTCAATTACTCTGTTATCTCCACTGACTCAACTCCAAACCTTAAAAAGCTGAAACAGAATATTGAACTTTATAAAAGCGGAAAAATCCAGGGGGACAATCTCTATATATATATATATATATTGACGTATTTTCAAATCCCTTCTAAAAAAGATTGAACAAAAAGGGTAACACTGAATATTTTACAAAATTTAAAGTCAACAGATTGTCAAACTGACACATTTTGCATTCTCTCTCGCTCTCTCTCCCCTGACACACAGGCACCCCTAAAACGGGCCAGACCACCCCCACGCCACTCCCCAAATTCCCTGTATGTGTGCTAATCCGCGGCCTGCAACTGATTTTCTCTGATGTCTAACTAAGAGGGTTCGGCTCCACAAAGGCCTTCACACACCCCTCACAGTAACGAGAGGAGACTTGAAAAACGGGGTGCTGAGCCTTTTGACCACTGTCAGCGCCATGACTAATTGTGTTATGTAACTTCTCCCCTTTGTCACGCCATCCAACTGGTCAAAACATGAATGCGTCCCAACTGGAACCGTATTTCCTATAAAATACACTCATTTATGACAACGTCCTCGCTGTCTGAGGAAAGAACTGATCAGGGGAATCAGCGATACCCGATATTTATGTATTCTGAACATGGCCAAATCTGACTAATAAGTCAATGTATCGACTGGGATAGAAGAGAATGAAGGAGGGGTCAGCTGAAGTGAATTGTCCTCGAAGATCGTGTGTGTGTGTGTGTGTGTGTGTGTATATGCAAGCGTGTACGGTACCAGTCAAATGTTTGGAAACGCCTACTAAGGGTTTTCATTTATTTGTTACTATTTTCTACATTGTAAAATACTAGTGAAGACATCAAACATATGAAATAACACATATAGAATCGTGTAGTAACCCAAAAAGTGTTAAACAAATCTAAATATATTTTATATTTGAGATTCTTCAAAGTAGCCACCCTTTGCCTTGATGACACCTTTGCACACTCTTGGTATTCTCTTAACCAGCTTCACGATGAAGTCACATGGAATGCATTTCAATTAACAGGTGTGCCTTGTTAAAAGTTAATTTGAGGAATTTCTTTCCTTCTTAATGTGTTTGTGCCAATCAGTTGTGTTGTGACATGGTAGGAGTGGAAGACAACGTCCATATTATGGCAAGAACAGCTCAAATAAGCAAAGAGAAACGATAGTCCATCATTACATTAAGACATGAAGGTCAGTCAATCTGGAAAATGTCAAGTGCAGTTGCAAAAACCATCAAGTGCCATGATGAAAGTGGCTCTCATGTTGACCACCACAGGAAAGGAAGACCGAAAGATACAATTGAAGTCACATACACTTAGGTTTGAGTCATTAAAACTTATTTTTCAACCACTCCACAAATTTCTTGTTAACTTCTTATGGCTAGGGGGCAGTATTGAGTAGCTTGGATGAATAAGGTGCCCAGAGTAAAATACCTGCTACTCAATCCCAGAAGCTAAGATATGCATATTAGTATATTTGGATAGAAAACACTCTGAAGTTTCTAAAACTGTTTGAATGATATCTGTGAGTATAACAGAACTCATATGACAGGCATAAACCTGAGAAAAAATCCAACCAGGAAGTGGGAAATCTGAGGTTTGTAGGTTTTCAACTCATTGCCTATCAAAGATACAGTGGGATATTGGTCATATCGCACTTCCTACGGCATCCACTAGATGTCAAAAGTCTTTAGAACCTTGTTTGATGCTTCTACTGTGAAATGGGGGCGAATGACAGGGGAATGACTCAGAGGTCTGCCAGAGAGCCACGAGCTGGCCATGCTCGTTCACGTGAGAGCGAGCTCTGTTCCATTGCATTTCTACAGACAAAGGAATTCACTGGTTGGAACATTATTGAAGATTTATGTTAAAAACATCCTAAAGATTGATTCTATACATCGTTTGACATGTTTCTATTGACTGTAACGGATCTTTTTGACTTTGTCTGCGCCTAGTGATCGCGCGGCATTCATTTGGATATGTGAACTGAACGCGCTAACAAAGAGGAAGTATTTGGACATAGATGGACATTATCGAACAAAACAAACATTTATTGTGGAACTGGGATTCCTGGGAGTGCATTCTGATGAAGATCAAAGGTAAGTAAATATTTATAATGCTATTTCTGACTTCTGTTGACTACACAACATGGCGGATATCTGGTTGGGTTGTTTTGGTCTCTGAGTGCCGTACTCAGATTATAGCATGGTGTGTTTTTTCCGTAAAGTTGTTTTGAAATCTGACACCGCGGTTGCATTAGTGAGAAGTGTATCTATAATTCCATGCATAATAGTTGTATCTTTAATCAATGATTATTATGAGTATTTCTGAAAATTGATGTGGCTCTCTGCAAAATCACTGGATGTTTTGGAACAACTGAACATAATGCGCCAATGTAAACATTTAAAAGAAAATATGAACTTTATCGAACAAAACATACATGTATTGTTTAAAATGAAGTCCTATGAGTGTCATCTGATGAAGATCATAAAAGGTTAGTGATTTATTTTATCTATATTTCTGCTTTTTGTGACTCCTCTCTTTGGCTGGAAAAATGGCTGTGTTTTTCTGTGACTTCAAATAAAATTTTATTTGTGACATACACATGGTTAGCAGATGTTAATGCGAGTGTAGTGCTTGTGCTTCTAGTTCCGACAATGCAGTAATAACCAACAAGTAATCTAGCTAACAATTCCAAAACTACTACCTTATAGACACAAGTGTAAGGGGATAAGAATATGTACATAGAGATATATGAGTGATGGTACAGAGCGGCATAGGCAAGATACAGTAGATGGTATTGAGTGCAGTATATACATATGAGATGAGTATGTAAACAAAGGGGCATAGTTAAAGTGGCTAGTGATACATGTATTACATAAAGATGCAGTAGATGATATAGAGTACAGTATATACATATACATATGAGATGAATGATGTAGGCTATGTAAACATTATATTAGGTAGCATTGTTTAAAGTGGCTAGTGATATATTTTTACATCATTTCCCATCAACTGCCATTATTAATGTGGCTGGAGTTGAGTCAGTGTGTTGGCAGCAGCCACTCAATGTTAGTGGTGGCTGTTTAACAGTCTGATGGCCTTGAGATAGAAGCTGCTTTTCAGTCTCTCGGTCCCAGCTTTGATGCACCTGTACTGACCTCGCCTTCTGGATGATAGCGGGGTGAACAGGCAGTGGCTCGGGTGGTTGTTGTCCTTGATGATCTTTATGGCATTCCTGTGACATCGGGTGGTGTAGGTGTCCTGGAGGGCAGGTAGTTTGCCCCCGGTGATGCGTTGTGCAGACCTCACTACCCTCTGGAGAGCCTTACGGTTGTGGGCGGAGCAGTTGCCGTATCAGGCGGTGATACAGCCCGACAGGATGATCTCGATTGTACATCTGTAGAAGTATGTGAGTGCTTTTGGTGACAAGCCGAATTTCTTCAGCCTCCTGAGGTTGAAGAGGCGCTGCTGCGCCTTCTTCACGATGCCGTCTGTGTGGGTGGACCAAGTCAGTTTGTCTGTGATGTGTACGCCGAGGAACTTAAAACTTACTACCCTCTCCACTACTGTTCCATCAATGTGGATAGGGGGGTGTTCCCTCTGCTGTTTCCTGAAGTCCACAATCATCTCCTTAGTTTTGTTGATGTTGAATGTGAGGTTATTTTCCTGACACCACAGGCCCTCACCTCCTCCCTGTAGGCCGTCTCGTCGTTGTTGGTAATCAAACCTACCAACTGTTGTGTCGTCCGCAAACTTGATGATTGAGTTGGAGGTGTGCGTGGCCACGCAGTCGTGGCTGAACAGGGAGTACAGGAGAGGGCTCAGAACGCACCCTTGTGGGGCCCCAGTGTTGAGGATCAGCGGGGTGGAAATGTTGTTGCCTACCCTCACCACCTGGGGGCGGCCCGTCAGGAAGTCCAGTACCCAGTTGCACAGGGCGGGGTCGAGACCCAGGGTCTCGAGCTTGATGACGAGCTTGGAGGGCACTATGGTGTTAAATGCCGAGCTGTAGTCGATGAACAGCATTCTCACATAGGTATTCCTCTTGTCCAGATGGGTTAGGGCAGTGTGCAGTGTGGTTGAGATTGCATCGTCTGTGGACCTATTTGGGCGGTAAGCAAATTGGAGTGGGTCTAGGGTGTCAGGTTGATTGACTGTAGACCCTGCCACATACCTCTTGTGTCTGAGCCGTTGAATTGAGATTCTACTTTGTCTCTATACTGACGCTTAGCTTGTTTGATTGCCTTGCGGAGGGAATAGTTACACTGTTTGTATTCGGTCATGTTTCCGGTCACCTTGCCCTGATTAAAAGCAGGGGTTCGGGCTTTCAGTTTCACGCGAATGCTGCCATCAATCCACGGTTTCTGGTTTGGGAATGTTTTAATCGTTGCTATGAGAACGACATCTTCAACACATGTTCTGAATGAACTCGCTCACCGAATCAGCGCATTCGTCAATGTTGTTGTCGAAACATATCCCAGTCCACGTGATGGAAGCAGTCTTAAGAGTGTGGAATCAGATTGGTCGGACCAGCGTTGAACAGACCTCAGCGCGGGAGATTCTTGTTTTTGTTTCTGTCTGTAGGCAGGGATCAACAAAATGGAGTCGTGGTCAGCTTTTCCGAAAGGAGGGCCGGGCAGGGCCTTATATGCGTCGCGGAAGTTAGAATAGCAGTGATCCAAGGTTTTTCCAGCCCTGGTTGCGCAATCGATATGCTGATAAAATTTAGGGAGTCTTGTTTTCAGACTAGCCTTTTTAAAATCCCCAGCTACAATGAATGCAGCCTCCGGATAAATGGATTCCAGTTTGCAAAGAGTAAAATAAAGTTTGTTCAGAGCCATCGATGTGTCTGCTTGGGGGGGAATATATACGGCTGTGATTATAATCGAAGAGAATTCCCTTGGTAGATAATGCGGTCGACATTTGATTGTGAGAAATTCTAAATCAGGTGAACAGAAGGACTTGAGTACCTGTATGTTGTTATGATCACACCATGTCACATTAACCATGAAGCATACGCCCCCGCCCCTCTTCTTACCAGAAAGATGTTTGTTTCTGTCGGCGCGATGCATGGAAAAACCAGCTGGCTGCACCGATTCCGATAGCGTCTCTCCAGTGAGCCATGTTTCCGTGAAGCAAAGAACGTTACAGTCTCTGATGTCCCTCTGGAATGCTACCCTTGCTCGGATTTCATCAACCTTGTTGTCAAGAGACTGGACATTGGCGAGAAGAATGCTAGGGAGTGGTGCACGATGTGCTCGTTTCGGGAGTCTGACCAGAAGACCGCTCCGTTTCCCCCTTTTACGAAGTCGTTTTTTTGGGTCGCCGGCTGGGATCCATTCCGTTGTCCTGGGTGAAAGGCAGAACACAGGATCCGCTTCGCGAAAGTCATATTCTTGGTCGTACTGATGGTGAGTTGACGATGCTCTTATGTTCAGTAGTTCTTCCCGACTGTATGTAATGAAACCTAAGATGACCTGGGGTACTAATGTAAGAAATAACATGTAAAAAAACAAAAAACAACTGCATAGTTTCCTAGGAACGCGAAGCGAGGTGGCCATCTCTGTCAGCGCCGGAAGTCAGTTTGGTTTGCTTTCGATGTAAAGCGGACACTGTGGTGCGATTAACAAGAAGTGTATCTTTAAAATGGTGTAAAATACTTGTATGTTTGAGGAATTTTAATTATGGGATTTCTGTTGTTTTGAATTTGGTGCCCTGCACTTTCACTGGCTGTTGTCATATCGATCCCGTTAGCGGGACCTCAGCCCAAACTATAGTACCGACTTGTCTTTGTGAGACACAGAGTAGGTGAATGGATGAACTCTTCATGTGTGATTCCCACCGTTAAGCATGGAGGAGGATGTGTCACGGTGTGGGGGTGCTTTGCTGGTGACACTTGATGAAGAATTTAGAATTCAAGGCACACCTAACCAGCATGGCTACCACAGCATTCTGCAGGGATACGCCGTCCCATCTGGTTTGCGCTTAGTGGGAATATAATTTGTTTTTCAACAGGACAATGACCCAAAACACCTCCAGAATGTGAAAGGGCTATATGACCAAGAAGGAGGGTGATGGAGTGCTGCATCAGATGACCTGGCCTCCACAATCACCCGACCTCAACCCAATTGAGATGGTTTGGGATGAGTTGGACCACAGAGTGAAAGAAAAGCAGCCAACAAGTAAGTGCTCAAGATATGTGGGGACTCCTTCAAGACTGTTGGAAAATAATTCCAGCTAAAGCTGGTTGAGAGGATGTCAGGAGTGTGTAAATCATCAAGGGAAAGGGTGGCTACTTTGAAGAATCTAAAATATACACTGCTCAAAAAAATAAAGGGAACACTTAAACAACACAATGTAACTCCAAGTCAATCACACTTCTGTGAAATCAAACTGTCCACTTAGGAAGCAACATTGATTGACAATACATTTCACATGCTGTTGTGCAAATGTAATAGAATACTGGTGGAAATTATAGGCAATTAGCAAGACACCCCCAATAAAGGAGTGGTTCTGCAGGTGGGGACCACAGAACACTTCTCAGTTCCTATGCTTCCTGGCTGATGTTTTGGTCACTTTTGAATGCTGGCGGTGCTTTCACTCTACTGGTAGCATGAGACGGAGTCTACAACCCACACAAGTGGCTCAGGTAGTGCAGCTCATCCAGGATGGAACATCAATGCGAGCTGTGGCAAGAAGGTTTGCTGTGTCTGTCAGCGTAGTGTCCAGAGCATGGAGGCGCTACCAGGAGACAGGCCATTACATCAGGAGATGTGGAGGAGGCCGTAGGAGGGCAACAACCCAGCAGCAGGACCGCTACCTCCACCTTTGTGCAAGGAGGAGCAGGAGGAGCACTGCCAGAGCCCTGCGAAATGACCTCCAGCAGGCCACAAATGTGCATGTGTCTGCTCAAACGGTCAGAAACAGACTCCATGAAACAGACTCTACTCCGTGGTATGAGGGCCCGACGTCCACAGGTGGGGGTTGTGCTTACAGCCCAACACCGTGCAGGATGTTTTTCATTTGCCAGAGAACACCAAGATTGGCAAATTCGCCACTGGCGCCCTGTGCTCTTCACAGATGAAAGCAGGTTCACACTGAGCACACGTGACAGACGTGACAGTCTGGAGACGCCGTGGAGAACGTTCTGATGCCTGCAACATCCTCCAGCATGACCGGTTTGGTCAGTCATGGTGTGGGGTGGCATTTCTTTGGGGGGCCGCACAGCCCTCCATGTTCTGGTAGCCTGGCCGAGATGAGATCCTCAGACCCCTTGTGAGACCATATGCTGGTGCGGTTGGCCCTGGGTTCCTTCTAATGCAAGACAATGCTAGACCTCATGTGGCTGGAGTGTGTCAGCAGTTCCTGCAAGAGGAAGGCATTGATGCTATGGACTGGCCCGCCCGTTCCCCAGACCTGAATCCAATTGAGCACATCTGGGACATCATGTCTCGCTCCATCCACCCTCCGCCACGTTGCACCACAGACTGTCCAGGAGTTGGCGGATGCTTTAGTCCAGGTCTGGGAGGAGATCCCTCAGGAGACCATCCGCTACCTCATCAGGAGCATGCCCAGTTGTAGGGAGGTCATACAGGCACGTGGAGGCCACACACACTACTGAGCCTCATTTAGACTTCTTTTAAGGACATTACATCAAAGTTGGATCAGCCTGTAGTGTGGTTTTCCACTTTAATTTTGAGTGTGACTCCAAATCCAGACCTCCATGGGTTGATACATTTGATTTCCATTGATACTTTTTGTGTGATTTTGTTGTCAGCACATTCAACTATGTAAATAAAAAAGTATTTAATTTCATTCATTATTTCATTTAGTATTTAATTTCATTCATTCAGATCTGGGATGTGTTATTTTAGTGTTCCCTTTATTTTTTTGAGCAGTGTATTTTGTTTAACACTTTTTTTATTACTACATGCTTCCATTTGTGTTATTTCATAGTGTTGATGTCTTCACTATTATTCTACAATGTAGCAGTAGTAGTAAAAATAAAGAAAAACCCTGGAATGAGTAAGTGTGTCCAAACGTTTGACTGGTACTGTATGTATTTGTGTGTGTGTGCTTACATATGCAAGCATGCATGTATGTGTGTGTGTGTGCATTTTGCCTGTGTGTGTGTGTGTCTCTGTCTCTCTCCACATGACAATAGGGCGCTCTGTGATGGATCTGAAGCCTCCATTTAGCGACGCTTCTTTCAGCGGGCTGTGGAAAACACATCCGCCCGCTTCGCTGCCCCAACCCAGCAGGCTGAGAGGGGCTCGGCGGCGCACAGGGCCACATGATAAAAGGCTCTATTTACAGGCAGAGACAACAAGTAGAGTTCCCCCCCCCCCCAAAACAGATCTCTTAATGCTTTTGAGAAGAGGCACAGAACCATTGGAATTGGAATTTCATTGGAATTCCCAGAGTCGATAGGCCGAGACTGTGACTATGGATAGGAACCTGGGTTGAAATTCAAGGTCGAACCGATTATGATTTTTCAACGCCGATACCGATTATTGGACGACCAAAAAAAGCCGATACCAATTTATTGTAATTATAATAAACACAGAAATACGAGCCTTTGGTCATTAATATGGTCAAATCCGGAAGCAATTATTTCGAAAACAAAACTCTTATTCTTTCAGTGAAATAAGGAACAGTAGCAAACCCAAGTCTAAATATTGCTGTTACATTGCACAACCTTCAATGTTATGTCATAGGAGCGAGGGAGGAAGAAAGAGCAGCCCAAACTGTAGCATATACCCTGACTCTGCGTGCAATGAATGCAAGAGAAGTGACACAATTTCCCTAGTTCATATTGCCTGCTAAAATGAATTTCTTTTAACTAAATATGCAGGTTTAAAACGATATGCTTCTGTGTACTGATTTTAAGAAAGGCATTGATGTTTATGGTTAGGTACATTCGTGCAAAGATTGTGCTTTTTTCACAAATGGGCTTTTGTTGAATCATCACACGTTTGGCGACGTAGGCTGTGATTCGATTGATTATATGCTACGCAGGACAAGCTAGTTTACCTAGTAATATCGTCAACCATGTGTAGGTAACTAGTGATTATGTGAAGATTGATTGTTTTTTACAAGTTTAATAAGTTGATAAGTTTAATGCTAGCTAGCAACTTACCTTGGCCTGCAATCAGTCATAATCGGCGTCCAAAAATGCTGATTACAGATTGTTATGAAAACTTGAAAATCGTCCCTAATTAATTGGCCATGCCAAATAAATCGGTCAACCTCTAATTGAAATAGTGTGTGTTTTATTTCAAATACTTTGATTGAGCTTGCCTGGCACAATGGAATGAATAGGATAGTCCTAAAAGAGCAAACGTGTCACTAGACATGCACAATGAAACACTTTGAATGTAAACAAATGCTATTTGAACGCCGGTCTGGACTGTGGATTGGAAACGGAGAGGCCAATAAGTTAACAATTTCACATAATGGCTAGCAGAGAGAGGTGAGAGAGAGAGAGAGAGAGAGACCTGAGAGAGAGAGAGAGAGAGAGAGAGAGAGAGAGAGAGAGAGAGAGAGAGAGAGAGAGAGAGAGAGAGAGAGAGAGAGAGAGAGAGAAAAAGGAGAGAGAGAGAGAGAGAGAGAGAGAGAGAGAGAGAGAGAGAGAGAGAGAGAGAGAGAGAGAAGAGACATGCAGGTTCAGTGAGAGAGAGAGAGAGAGGGAGAGGAAGAAGAAAAGACATGCAGGTTCAGTGAGAGGGGGAAGAAGAAAAGACATGCAGGCAGTGGGAGGGGGAAGCTGCAGACACGGGCTGTGGAATGCACACTTTTTAAAAAGAGCCTGGCTAGACAGGCACCGTTCTTCCGCCCTCCTCTCCTTCTTCCTCCCTCGCTCCTAGGCCCATCAGAAATGAGACAATGGAAGAATCCCGGAGCTGGTCTGCCAAGAAAGCGGTTCTGAACGCTCCTTGCCTGTATCCCAAATCGCACCTTGTTCCCTATAAAGTGCAAGATAGAGTGAACAGGGTTCCATTTGGGATGTAGACCTCTTCTGCCGCCGGTATATGTGGACAGAGAGAAGAAGGAATGTCCGCCAAGCACATGTTATGATGTTAGGGGTCAAGTTTGGAAAAGCGAGCACCTGGAGTATGCCCGGTGTGGTGTTAACCCACGCACGAGTCTAATCAAAAACAGGCAATGGATGGGCGCACAGAATTTCTGACCTCACTCTAGATCCACCTCCTTGCTTAACCCCTCGTCTGTCTGTCTGACAAAAGGAGTCACAAGTTAATTTAAATTTGGCAAGAGTGCCGAAAATCACAACTAAAAGCATTGAAAACGGATGGACACAGAATGAGGACTCTTGTGCAAACCATGGTTCATGGTTCATCCTACCTCATAGGATCCGTGAAAAACTCTACCGCCGCCAACAAACATTAACGTTCCAATTACCTGGGTGCTGACAAATCGCGTCCCGTCCGTTGCCGCCACTGTCAGGTTGTAATTGGATTTCTGCTCGGCGTCGAGGGGCCTCGCCACAATCAGGGTCCCGCTGGCCTTGCCCACGTCAAAGCGGCTGTCGTAGTTCCCACCTGGTGGAAACGACGGAAGGAAGGGTTAGGCGGGCCCACAAATTAAAATGGACAGGAAATGAGTGGGGCCATCATCACCTGTTTAAATTATAACGCAGTACTGGAGCTAGGTAAGCTAACAGTGACATACGGGTTCTGTTTGGCCATGGCATTAGGCAAGAGGAACTTATACATAAATTGTATGTAATCCATGTATAATAATAAATGTATATTATCCATACTGTTGCCTACATCAATATGATAAGCAACATTATCCCTATTGTTGATACATACAGAAGCACACATGTACTGCACTGTGTATCACCGATGTAAAAAACATTTCCCTGTACTTATGTTAACTTTCCAGGCTCATTATGGAACCATATGTGCAAGTGGTATGATGTGTATACATCAATCACGTACAGTTAGTTGCATGTGTCAATAGATTCCACGAGACACCGTGAATGAAATACACATACAGTACATAGACAAAATGGAGCCATATGTTCATGTTCACGTGCGGTATATGTGTTGACGTAAATCTGTTGTCACACGATCACAAGAACGACAGAAACAAATGCACAAGCTCAGCCACGTGACAGCACGACTGGGTTCAAACGCCATTTGAACTTTTGGGCGGGGTTTGCACTCCTATTGGTCTATGAAGCCAGGCAAGCTCAGTCAAGCACACCTAGAGCAGTTGAAATGATTTCAAATCGTTTTTGAACCCAGATCTGCATGTCAAACATCACAGTCAACAATCTCCAACGGTACTAGAGAGATCACTTAATACAGCCAAGGGCAGCAGAGAGATCCCATTACAGCAGATCTACCTTCCGCTGTACAGTTGAGGTCGCAAGCCATCTGAGCGACGTAAAACACTTCCCCCGTGTCTCCTTCTGGACAAACCAAATCCAGTACAAGAGAGACATTCCCAAAGGAGAAGAGAAGAGAAGCAGAGAAGAAGAAAACATAGAGAAAAAAAGAGAGAGGCAAGGCGTCAGTCAAACGTTGGTTAGAAGAGAGGAGGGAGAAGTATTTTCAGGAAATGTATGCAGTAGAGATGTTAACATTCACCATGCAAAGAAGTCACTATTAGAGACTCAATTATTACAGGGAGCAAGGAGAAAATAGGTTGTACGTTGGTTTTGTTTTTGGGTTTGTTGGGTTCACACTCATATTCGCTTTGCTTGGGTTAGTGCTAAGAAGAATACTACAAGAATCTATGCCGGGTATGTCTTCCCTTGTCTATACAACTAGATTCATCTCCTTCTAGAGCGCATTCAACTGACCCACATACACACGCATGCGCGTATGCACAGACCCACACGCAACCTGAAACGGAACCCTGCAGCCACTCGTCAAGGTTTCACCTGTGATCTCGAACCAGACTGGCGTGTCCGACGTCTCCGTGGTGATGACCCCCACCATGTGCGCCACGGGGTCGCTCTCCATCACTGAGAAGAAGAAGGGGGGCTCCTCAAAGGCCAGGGGGGGGGCGCTGGCCGCCACCTCCGGCTTGGGGATCCACTCGATGTGCAGCCGGCAGGTGGACGACTTCTGGGGGCGCCCGTTGTCCACCGCTTTGATCTGAAAGAGAGAGGGAATGAATTGATTTGAATTGATTTTTGGTAACTAAATTATACAACAAAACACACTGGATTCCCAGCGGATAGCATTTAAAAAGCATGAATTAAAATACTTGAATTAAAACACAGGGAGAGATACGGGGGAGAGGAAAGAGAGAGAGAGCAAGAGAGAGAGAGAGAGAAATAGAGTGAGAGACAGATAGGCCAAGGGGTCAAAGAACGGCCAGCCAGCCCACATGGAAAAAAACAACCACCGAGCAGAACACCTGTTACCATGGCGTCCCCCGTTAAACAGATGTCCGGGGAGATTACTGTGTTAAGTGTCTAATTCCGTCAAGTGAGATAACTCTATCACAGGCAACACTGGCCCAAAAGTACTATGACATAAAAGTACTGTGACTATCCTAAACCTCAAAATGCTATCAACAAATGCAATATGACATGTACATTGGAAATGTAAAAGTAAATCAATGTGAATAAATCAAAGCCCCCAGTCCGATATGTACAAAAATATAAACGCAACCTGTCAAGTGTTGGTCCCATGTTTCATGAGCTGAAAGAAAAGATCCCAGAAATGTTCCATACTCACAAAAAGCTTTTTCTCTCAAATGTTGTGCACAAATTTGTTTACATCCCTGTTAGTGAGCATTTCTCCTTTGCCAAGATAATCCATCCACCTGACAGGTGTGGCATATGAAGAAACTGATTAAACAGCATGATCATTCCACGGGTACACCTTGTGCTGGGGACAATAAAAGGCCACTTGAATGTCCAGTTTTGTCACAACATAATGCCACAGATGTCTACATTTGAGGGAGCGTGCAATTGGCATGCTGACTGCAGGAACGTCCACCAGAGCTACTACCAGATCATGTAATGATAATTTCTCTACCATAAGTCGCCTCCAAAGTTGTTTTAGAGAATTTAGCAGTACGTCCAAATCGGCCTCACAACCACAGACCAGCCTAGGACCTCCACATCTGGCTTCTTCACCTGCGGGATCATCTGAGAACAGCCACACGGACAGCTGATGAAACTGTAATGAAGCCGTTTTGTGGGGAAAAACTCATTCTGATTGGTTGGGCCTCCCAAGTGGGTGGGCCTATGCCCTCCCAGACCCCTCCCCCCATGGCTGCGCCCCTGCCCAGTCATGTGAAATCCATAGATTAGGTCGTAATGAATGTATTTCAATTGACTGACTTCCTTATATGAACTTTCTCCGTTTTTAAAAAATCTAATTGCTGCATGTTGCATTTATATTTTTGTTAAGTATAAGATGCGTAGGAATTACCTAGCGAAAAATTCAGAGTACAAAAACGATGAATCAAAATGCGCTAGGCTACTCACGGTGAGGATGTCATACTCCCCTGCCGAGGAGAACTTCTTGGATGACACCAGACCCGTCTTTGGCTCGATGAAGAACTTCCCGTGCTCATCTCCCTCCTCGATGGAATACGAGATCTCCGAGTTGGCCCCCTCGTCGCGGTCCGAGGCGATCACCCGGTACACGGGATCCCGCTTCAGAGCCCGGTCCTTTTCTGTTTTTTCCCGTTCTGGAAGCTTGATCTTGTAGATCTTCTCCAGGAACTGTGGCCGATTGTCGTTCTCGTCCAGGACTTTGACGATGACACGGACCGTGGTGGATTTGGCGGGAACCCCGTGGTCGGTGACGGTGATCTATTTGGGAAAAGTTTGGAAAAACATGGAATTAAAATGGGAGTATGGACATTATAATGCCTGTGACTATTCTGAACAACAACTAAAAAGAGCAGGAAATATGGAATTATAATGGGAATTCCGTGAGAGAATTTGTGAGGAAAACATGGAATTACAATTGGAATCCTGTTTGAGACTGTGAGAGGGAAAAGAGGGAAACGTTGAATGAAACGCCTCAAAGGATCTATGTGAATTAACTGTCATCACATTTCACATTTTGAACGGACATTGTGTTCCATATTCCCATGCAACCTTGAAAAGAGTGTTGTCACGTAAACATTTCCAATTAAAGGCACGTTTTAAAACCAGTTTAGCAAAGCAATGCATATACAGTGCCTTGCGAAAGTATTCGGCCCCCTTGAACTTTGCGACCTTTTGCCACATTTCAGGCTTCAAACATAAAGATATAAAACTGTATTTTTTTGTGAAGAATCAACAACAAGTGGGACCCAATCATGGAGTGGAACGACATTTATTGGATATTTCAAACTTTTTTAACAAATCAAAAACTGAAAAATTGGGCGTGCAAAATTATTCAGCCCCTTTACTTTCAGTGCAGCAAACTCTCTCCAGAAGTTCAGTGAGGATCTCTGAATGATCCATGTTGACCTAAATGACTAATGATGATAAATACAATCCACCTGTGTGTAATCAAGTCTCCGTATAAATGCACCTGCACTGTGATAGTCTCAGAGGTCCGTTAAAAGCGCAGAGAGCATCATGAAGAACAAGGAACACACCAGGCAGGTCCGATATACTGTTGTCAAGAAGTTTAAAGCCGGATTTGGATACAAAAAGATTTCCCAAGCTTTAAACATACCAAGGAGCACTGTGCAAGCGATAATATTGAAATGGAAGGAGTATCAGACCACTGCAAATCTACCAAGACCTTGCCGTCCCTCTAAACTTTCAGCTCATACAAGGAGAAGACTGATCAGAGATGCAGCCATGAGGCCCATGATCACTCTGGATGAACTGAAGACTACAGCTGAGGTGGGAGACTCTGTCCATAGGACAACAATCAGTCGTATATTGCACAAATCTGGCCTTTATGGAAGAGTGGCAAGAAGAAAGCCATTTCTTAAAGATATCCATAAAAAGTGTTGTTTAAAGTTTGCCACAAGCCACCTGGGGGACACACCAAACATGTGGAAGAAGGTGCTCTGGTCAGATGAAACCAAAATGGAACTTTTTGGCAACAATGCAAAACGTTATGTTTGGCGTAAAAGCAACACAGCTCATCACCCTGAACACACCATCCCCACTGTCAAACATGGTGGTGGCAGCATCATGGTTTGGGCCTGTTTTTCTTCAGCAGGGACAGGGAAGATGGTTCAAATTGATGGGAAGATGGATGGAGCCAAATACAGGACCATTCTGGAAGAAAACCTGATGGAGTCTGCAAAAGACCTGAGACTGGGACGGAGATTTGTCTTCCAACAAGACAATGATCCAAAACATAAAGCAAAATCTACAATGGAATGGTTCAAAAATAAACATATCCAGGTGTTAGAATGGTCAAGTCAAAGACCAGACCTGAATCCAATCGAGAATCTGTGGAAAGAACTGAAAACTGCTGTTCACAAATGCTCTCCATCCAACCTCACTGAGCTCGAGCTGTTTTGCAAGGAGGAATGGGAAAAAACTTCAGTCTCTCGATGTGCAAAACTGATAGAGACATACCCCAAGCGACTTACAGCTGTAATCGCAGAAAAAGTATTAACTTAAGGGGGCTGAATAATTTTGCACGCCCAATTTTTCAGTTTTTGATTTGTTAAAAAAGTTTGAAATATCCAATAAATGTCGTTCCACTTCATGATTGTGTCCCACTTGTTGTTGATTCTTCACAAAAAAATACAGTTTTATATCTTTATGTCTGAAGCCTGAAATGTGGCAAAAGGTCGCAAAGTTCAAGGGGGCCGAATACTTTCGCAAGGCACTGTACTTCAGAGGAGGGGGGACCAGGCAATAATGGAGCACATGTGTAAGCAGTAAACTCTGCATCTAGTAAATATGTAATGACCGGAGCTCCAACATTCGAGGATGTTCCTTATTCGAAGCCCTTGAACTAACCAAAGAGAGCAGAGGTAAAAAAGCAAACTCGCTTTCTTCTCTCCCCTTTCCCTCGCTTTCTCCCCCTTCTCTCTCTCCCCCCTACCTCTTCCTCCCTCTCTCCATGTCATTGCTGTGCTCACAAATGTTTCTCAGTTAGTCAATTGGCTGCCAAAATTGAAGCAATTCCTTCCCGAGATTAGCGAGCTGTCAAGTCATTTTATTCAAAGACCCACGCTGTGCTTCCGGGAACCAATATGCGAAGGGAACAGGCTTGTTATTCACTCGCTCGCTTATTGAAGTTGAATTGTTCCCTTTCCTTCTTTCTTTCTTTCTTTCCCTTTCACCCATTCTTTTTTTTAATGGTGAATGGATTCAATGAATGTGAGAGGCAAGTCATAGTTTGCCGTTTTTTTCTGAGACGAGCGCAACAAGACAGTCCAAAGACCGCACTCGCTTTGCTGCTTTGCTTTCCTGCCACAGGCGAATGAGACTCGTCGTTATTTTGGGGATGTAGCAGGTCCCGTTTCTTTGGTGAGCAATGTGCCCCTGAGCAAGGCAGTTAACCCACTGTTCCCCGGGGCGCCCAAGACGTGGATGTCAATGAAGGCAGCCCCCCAGCACCTCTCTGATTCAGAGGTATCCCCCTTCCCCAATGTCTTCTTAGTGCTCCAAAAACAATATATTCCGTTAAATTGGTTTACCTTTATTTGACTAGGCAAGTCAGTTAAGATCAAATTCTTATTTTCAAGATCAGTTTGTGCGGTCTTGACAATTCCCATGGTCATTGACACATAGCACAAACTGATCTGGGACAAGATCAGTTTGTGTGGTCTTGCCAATTCCCATGGTCATTGACACATAGCAAACTGATTTGGGAACAGGGTTTAAAAAAATAAAAACACAAATGGCACGATGTGTTAACCCATTTGGAGAGGTTTTATTAAAAATAGTTCAAAAATAATGATGAAACCCTACAGCCCATAGTTTGCTTGAGAGACTTAAGTTGGTTTTAACATTAGTTTTAACACTTGGTAGTTTGAACACAGCTGCTTTAACACTTTGTCAATTAGGCCTGGCTTAATGGCTGAATGGTGTCTTTCACATGAAATGCACAGCCAGCTTAATGTACGTAGCCAGCAATAAGCTTAGATGACCCAAACAAACACAACACTTAAATCTCATGAGTAACTGGGAAACTGAACTGGGGATCGTCTATCTCACAGCCGGGAGAGATGTGAGCAATTCTGAGCTTAAAGCGTCAGAAATAAAAAATAAAGAGCTGAACAATAGTCATTTAAAACCATCTGCTCAGCGCTTTAGCAAAAACACTTTGGGGTTGTGGTCACACGCCATTTGGCACTAGCAGCGACAATTAGCGGCATAATGTGTTTTTGTTTTCCTGCGCCTAGTCGGTCCAAGGCCGCCCGAGTTATTTGCCCGAACAAAATTAATTAAATGGGACGACGAGGACCATTCGAGTTTGGGGCGGCGTGCGCCTCTCGGGAGCAGTGTTGTCGGTACGTTGGCCCGTATTCTCATATTCTGTAATGAACATTGCCATTACGGGCAGATGAGTTCATTTGGCCCCATTTTCAGATTATATTCATGCATCCCAAATGGCACCCTACATTGACATGGTGCACTACTTTTGACCAGAGGCCTAGGTGTCCTGTTCAAAAGCAGTGCACTATATAGGGAGTAGAGTGTCATTGGTACACACGCTTTGTCCACAGTTCCGTCTGTGAAATCAAAGCAGTGGATGGAAAAAAGCTGAAGATGAGGACCCGGGCTAATGTGAACAGCTGAACTCGGCTGTGTGTGTGTGCATCCCAAATTATATCCGATTCACGATATAGTGCACTTCTTTCGACCAGGGCCCACGGGCCTCAAGTGCATTAAATACGGAATAGGGTGCCATTTGGGATGCAACATAAATGGTAATTATTGCAGAGCGACCGAAGAGACAAGATAGGAGCATCAATTACAAAAACGAACTGAACTCTGTAATACTGTACGGGGAACAAGTGGGTTAACTGCCTTTCTCAGGGGAAGAACGGCAGATTTTTACCTAGTCAGACAGAGTGAGTGAGTGAGTGAGTGAGTGAGTGTGTACATGAGTGCGCTTCCGAGCCGTGCTAGACAGTTGCTCATCAGCACATCCTACTCTTTCAAAACAAAGCCTTTACCAGAGGTCAGTCTCTCACCATGTCCGACAGACAGTCACAGCAACGTGAAGACCGTGTCACAGTGGTTCTCAGGCTTTTTGGAATTAAATGTTTACACTTGGTGCGTATTGTTGCGCGTCTGCAACAAACCCCTGGTCAAATGGCGGCCAACTGTCAAGTCTGTCGTCGTGAAACATTAGTGCCTAGACACTTCTGTGGGCATTAATCAAGAAAGTGGCTGAGACTATAGACACTTGGGAAGTTGGTGCAGAGATATGCCTATGAGCAGAACATTAAACTTGCCTCTCTTTCAGAACTGGGCGAGCATGTCCTAACATGTCTCCCTTGTTGTTTCCTCTCTCTCTCTCTCTCTCCTTCTCTCTCTCTCTCTCTCTCTCCCTCCTTCCCTCTCTCTCTCTCCCTCCTTCCCTCTCTCTCTCTCCCTCCTTCCCCTCTCTCTCTCTCCCTCCTTCCCCTCTCTCTCTCTCCCTCCTTCCTCTCTCTCTCTCTCTCTCTCCCTCCCTCCCTCCCTCCCTCCCTCTCCTCGCCTCTCTCTCTCTCCCTCCCTCTCGCTCTCTCTCCCCTCTCTCTCTCTCCCTCCCTCCCTCTCTCCCCTCTCTCTCTCTCCCTCCCTCTCGCTCTCTCTCCCTCTCTCTCTCTCTCTCCCTCCCTCCCTCTCTCCCCCTCACTCTCAATTCAAGGGCTTTATTGGCATGGGCAACATATGTTAACATTGCCAAAGCAAGTGAAGTAGATAATAAACAAAAGATTACACTCACAGACGTTCCAAAAGAATAAAGACATTGCAAATGTCATATTATGTCTATATACAGTGTTGTAACAATAGCAAGGCTATGCTCACTGCGTCTGTACATAGTCAAAGTTTTCCTTAAATTTGGGTCAGCCGGGAGGGGGGGTGGCTAGGTGGATGGGGAAAGGAATGGAGTATATGATGGGGAGGGGTTGGTAGGTGGTGGTGTGTGTATGTGTACATGCTTGCATCTGTGCATGTGTGCAGTTGCCAGCGCGTATGCGTGTGAGCGCCACTGGCAGTGGGGGAGGTCACTGAGTGAGCAAATGCCCGGCTAATCTTGGTGAGCCTGGCATTTGCAAAACTGACCTAAGATCAGCTTATAAGACAAAGGTGGCGGAGGGAAGGTGGGAAGACCTCAAACCCTGGTCTGAACCCCTTTCTCCACAACCACCTGAATACACACACTCACACACACACACACACACCACCAGTCAAAAGTTTGGACACACCAACTCATTCAAGGGTGTTTATTTGTACTATTTTCTACATTTTACAGTGAAGACATCAAAACTATGAAATAACACAGATGGAAACGATCCTCTGCTCTCATCCTTCTAGACCTATCGGCTGCCTTCGATACTGTGAACCATCAGATCCTCCTCTCCACCCTCTCCGAGTTGGGCATCTCCGGCGCGGCCCACGCTTGGATTGCGTCCTACCTGACAGGTCGCTCCTACCAGGTGGCGTGGCGAGAATCTGTCTCCTCACCACGCGCTCTCACCACTGGTGTCCCCCAGGGCTCTGTTCTAGGCCCTCTCCTATTCTCGCTATACACCAAGTCACTTGGCTCTGTCATAACCTCACATGGTCTCTCCTATCATTGCTATGCAGACGACACACAATTAATCTTCTCTCCTTTCCTCCTTCTGATGACCAGGTGGTGAATCGCATCTCTGCATGTCTGGCAGACATATCAGTGTGGATGACGGATCACCACCTCAAGCTGAACCTTGGCAAGACGGAGCTGCTCTTCCTCCCGGGGAAGGACTGCCCGTTCCATGATCTCGCCATCACGGTTGACAACTCCATTGTGTCCTCCTCCCAGAGCGCTAAGAACCTTGGCGTGATCCTGGACAACACCCTGTCGTTCTCAACTAACATCAAGGCGGTAGCCCGTTCCTGTAGGTTCATGCTCTACAACATCCGCAGAGTACGACCCTGCCTCACACAGGAAGCGGCGCAGGTCCTAATCCAGGCACTTGTCATCTCCCGTCTGGATTACTGCAACTCGCTGTTGGCTGGGCTCCTGCCTGTGCCATTAAACCCCTACAACTCATCCAGAACGCCGCAGCCCGTCTGGTGTTCAACCTTCCCAAGTTCTCTCACGTCACCCCGCTCCTCCGCTCTCTCCACTGGCTTCCAGTTGAAGCTCGCATCCGCTACAAGACCATGGTGCTTACCTACGGAGCTGTGAGGGGAACGGCACCTCAGTACCTCCAGGCTCTGATCAGTCCCTACACCCAAACAAGGGCACTGCGTTCATCCACCTCTGGCCTGCTCGCCTCCCTACCACTGAGGAAGTACAGTTCCCGCTCAGCCCAGTCAAAACTGTTCGCTGCTCTGGCTCCCCAATGGTGGAACAAACTCCCTCACGACGCCAGGACAGCGGAGTCAATCACCACCTTCCGGAGACACCTGAAACCCCACCTCTTTAAGGAATACCTAGGATAGGATAAAGTAATCCCCCCCCCCCCCCCCTTAAAAGATTTAGATGCACTATTGTAAAGTGGCTGTTCCACTGGATGTCATAAGGTGAATGCACCAATTTGTAAGTCGCTCTGGATAAGAGCGTCTGCTAAATGACTTAAATGTAAATGTAAATGGAAACATGTAGTTACCAAAAAAAGTGTTAAACAAATCTAAATATATTTTATATTTGAGATTCTTCAAAGTAGCCACCCTTTGCCTTGATGACAGCTTTATAAACTCTTGGCATCCTCTCAATGAGCTCATGAGGTAGTCACCTGGAATGCATTTAAATTAATAGGTGTGCCTTGTTAAAAGTTAATTTGTGGAATTTGTTTCCTGTCTTAATGCGTTTGAGCCAATCAGTTGTATTGTGACAAGGTAGGGGTGGTATACAGAAGATAGCCCTATTTGGTAAAATACAAAGTCCATATTATGGCAAGAACAGCTCAAATAAGCAAAGAGAAATCACAGTCCAGACATGAAGGTCAGTCAATCCGGAAAATGTCAAGAACTTCGAAAGTTTCTTCGAGTGCAGTCGCACTCTGTGAAGCAAAAATGCTTCACAGAGTTCAAGTAACAGACACATCTCAACATCAACTGTTCAGAGGAGACTGCGTGAATCAGGCCTTCATGGTTGAATTGCTGCAAAGAAACCACTACTAAAGGACGCCAATAAGAAGAAAAGCATTGCTTGGGCCAAGATACACGAGCAACGGACATTAAACCAGTGGAAATCTGTCCTTTGGTCTGATGAGTCCAAATTGGAGATGTTTGGTTCCAACCGCCGTGTCTTTGTGAGACGCAGAGTAGGTGAACGTATGAGCTCTGCATGTGTAGTTCCAACCGTGAAGCATGAAGGAGGAGGTGCTGTGGTGTTTTCCTGGTGATACTGTCTGTGATTTATTTAGAAGTCAAGGCACACTTAACCAGCATGGATACCACAGCATTCTGCAGTGATACTCCATCCCATCTGGTTTGCACTTTGTGTGACTATCATTTGTTTTTCAACAGCACAATGACCCAATACACTTCCAGGCTGTGTAAGAACTATTTGATCAAGAAGGAGAGTGATGGGGTGCTGCATCAGATGACCTGGTCTCCACAATCACCTGACCTCAACTTAATTGAGATATTTTTTTAAATATAACCTTTATTTAACTAGACAAGTCAGTTAAGAACAAATTCTTATTTACAATGACAGCCTACCCCAGCCAAACTTGGACAACTTGTGCGTCGCCCTATGGGACTCCCAATTACGAGCGGATGTGATGCATCCTGGATTTGAACAAGGTACTGCAGTGATGCCTCTTGCACTGAGAGGCAGTGTCTCAGACCACTGAGCCACTCGGGAGCCGTAGGTCTGGGATGAGTTGGAACGCAGAGTGAAGGAAAAGCAGCCAGCAAGTGCTCAGCATATGTTGGAACTCCTTCAGGACTGTTGAAAAAGCATTCCAAGTGAAGCTGGTTGAGAGAATTCCAAGAGTGCAAAGCTTTCATCAAAGCAAAGGGTGGCTACATTGAAGAAACTAAAATACATTTAGCTTTGTTTAACACTTTTTAAGTTACTACATGATTCCATATGTGTTATTTCATAGTTTTGATGTCTTCAATATTATTCTACAATGTAGAAAATAATTTTAAAAAATAAAGAAAAACCCTTGAATGAGTAGGTGTGTCCAAACGTTTGACTAGTTATGTATGTATGTATGTATGTATGTATGTATGTATGTATGTATGTATGTATGTATGTATGTATGTATGTATGTATGTATGTATGTATGTATGTATGTATAAAGAAGTTTACAAATGTCACTGTGCATTTTAATTTGGCCCCAACATGAAAGAACTGGAGGAGCGCTTTGAGCTTGTTAACATTTAATGTGGTTATTTAACGTCTGCTGGAGCATTTCTTCAAACGGGACTAATGAACAGCATAGTAATAACAAACGGGCTCTGGCTATGTATTCGTAAAAACAGGAGCCTGTTGGAAAAACACAGCGGCTATCAGCTCTCTTCATCTTTAATTCTACTGTCACACACCAACCAATGCCCCTGAGATTAACCCTCAAGGGTGGCTTTGGACTCTGACTGCCCTGGGAATCTGCTCAGTCGTTTTCACAGAGGGCTCCTGGCCTGGTCACTTTAACAAATTAAAAAAGGGCTTTTGGTGTCGAAAGCTTCAATTTAGTTTTCCTCTCTCTTGAGGCCTCTGCAACTCGGCACTCAAATCTAAGAGTAGGCCATTTAATTTGTCATAGATGTGGTTGGAGAGAATGAGAGAGAGAGAGGGGGGAGGGAAAGAGACAGACAGAGAAAGAGAGAGGAGGAAGAGAAGGAGAAGCGGGAGGCAGTAAAATGTCTCCCTCGGGAGAACAGATTTCTCCCCTCCTCTCCCCCACTATCTTTACTCTCCAGTCCCAGAATAAAATGAGTGTCCCCCACTGTGTAAATTGAGTATGAAAACACAGGGAGTGGCTGGCATGCGGGCACACATCTGCATTAATTGGCATCCAATGAACCGCAAATTGCATTAACTCCTGTAACGATAATTAAGCAGCGCCCAATCTGTTTAATCGATCTTGGCACAAAATTAAATGTACTGGCGTTTAACGTTTGGTTAGGTTGGGCAGAGGGAATGGAATGAAGTGGGGGGTGGGGGTGTGGAAGAAGGGTGGGGTTAGAAAAGAAAGAGAGGGAGAGACAGAAAGAGAGAGAGAGAGAGAGAGATTGACAGCGATAGAGAGAGAAAAAGTGAGTATCCACAAGTTTAAACATCAACCCGGCGTTGAAGGTTCGCTTCCTGCCCCGGCTTGCCCCCCTCGATCCCGTGACGGTACACTGGAGAAGAACAAAGACACAGTCACCCTGATTCCCCCCTGGAAATCTCAAACAGCGGAATCATGATCCAAAACCCAAACCCCCTTCCGCCGGTTAGTGTGGAACTATGCGCTGCGACTCTGTGCCCCAGCTTGTTTTGGTTGGCAACACTTGGCGCTCGGCCAAAGTACGTTGGTTGGAGGTTGAAGACAGCCAAGCCTAAAGGCCGTTTCGGCTGAAGAGGTCGTCCTTGAGGGCCTTTCTGATGATTAGCAATGCTGCTAATGCTTCTCCAAACAAACACGAGGGCTCACACAGACGGACAGACAAGGAAGTTGACCGTTTTTTTTCATTCGGCCTCTTATTTCTCCCTCCCCCCTTTCTGTTAGTGGTAGACCAGACAAAACAAGGTGCTTACCTCAAGAATGTGCTCATCCTGCTGTTCTCGATCCAGCTTCCTCGAGGTAGTTGTAACAAGACCTGTTGAGAGAAAAGAGAGGTTTGTTAGTACTATGGCCCCGATCAATGTATTAATGTTGCATCAATGTTACATCGTCTTGCTACAGGACAATGTGATATTCCATTTTCTTGACTTGATGCAATCATGAAAATGAAATCACAAAACCATAGAGAAAAAGGCAGCTCATACTGAGAAAAAAAAGGCATATTTGTAATGGCAGACAAACTTCATTACAAGACGCATGACGTGCTTCCTAAAGCTAAACTAACACCAAAGCATGAAAGGGCCATGGTAAATAGCTGATTTACAGTCCGCCACAAGTGAAATATCGCGGAGGTCCGCTGACGGGCTCTGTAACAAGCGGTGGCCTCTGAAACTCTAACTGAGGCTTATAGCGCAAGCTGAACAAATACAGAGGCGGGCATTCAAGAGGCAGACACAGTCAACTACAGCCCCAAGCCCGAGCGCCAGAGTCTCAACTCGTCTGTGTAGGGGTTTCGAATGAGATCCCCACGGTTTGGTTAAGGATTTTCGAGATTTGAATCAGATTCAACCAAAGGACAGGGAGAAGAGAGATAATTTTGTTTTAAATATATGGCTACATTATACGAGCAGTCTCTTCTCCTCAAATAATAAGCAGCGTATTCTCACTCCCGGCGTAATTGTAACCTTGCAGTAGACATGAGTGCAGAGTAGACGTGCCAGAGCAGACCGCACCAGAGCCGGCTGGTCGACCTGATTATCATAGCAAAAAAAAGAAAAAGGATTTCCGAAACCCGAGCCCATCAATGGCACATATGGTGCAAACCAGAATAGCAAGCCCACAACTTACAGCACCTCTCAAAATAGGCCTGCACAGCAAATTAAGGACTCAACTGAGCCAGAGCTCCCCCGGGCGTCATACCTTACCCTAAAAAGTAACAATGTTCTTTTGGAATTTGAAATAAATAAAAAAACAAAGCGCTATCAGCATTAGAGAAAGGCAATGTTTCCCTTGTGTGCTAAGCTAGTTTTTGTTTTGTTTGCAATACATTGAACAAAGCTAATGAAGGCGTTACAAGTTGGAAAAGCTTGTCCGGGAAATTGGGAACAATTAAAAAAGGAAGGACGCTTGACAACATGCCACTGTCAGGACAAATGCAAGAGCTAAGTCAATGGGCTACACTGTACTGTTGTAATAATGCTGGGTGGGTAGTTTGGTCATGGGTAGTGTTATGGGTTGAGACGAGCAGCTAACTGGCGAACAAGGCTCTTTGTAAAAGAAGGTAAGGCATATCGGTGGGTCTGTCCTGAAAACCGGGACAATTTGCAGGGCATCTCAATGGACATAAACAAAGTGATCGTATTACCCCCATTTCCCAAAGAATGAAAGAGAGAATGGCTCACACACACACACACACACACACACACACACACACACACACACACACACACACACACACACACACACACACACACACACACACACATACACACACACATACACACACATACATACATACATACATACATACATACATACATACATACATACATACATACATACATACACAATAATATTACCCACATTTCCCAAAGACTGGCAAAGAGAGGGGGTTGTGCTCTCACACACACAAACACACGTTCCCCTTTGTCAAGCTGCCAAGTGTGCCAGGCTGAAGATCCTCCACAGCTTTAATTGAAGGGACGGGGGTTGACTCCTCTGCACATCCATCCTAGCGAGAAGCTAAATTTAACTGAGGTACAACTCTTAGGAAAGGTTGCTCTAAATTGATCCGGATGGCTGGAGTATCTTTCTTTTTTTCTTAAAGTATCTTAGCTGTCTCCTAGCTCTCGGGAGCGGTCCTTTGATGTGGGGTTAGAAGCGTCAACAACTATGAAGTGGTACTCTTAGCTTAGCATACGTTCCAATCTTTATCTGAGCCACGGCTCCAGGCTTCCAGCCTCTGAAGATCAATTCTGCCTATGGATTGGAAATACACTGCCGCCAGTAAGTACTATACACAGTTTACCAAACATTAAGAACACCTTCCTAATATTGAGTTGCACCCCCCCCCCCCTTCTCTTCTCAGAACAGCCTCAAATCGTCGGGCGTGGACTCTAAGAAAGGGTTTCCACAGGGAATGCCCAACCCATGTTGACTCCAATGCTTCCCACAGTTGTGTCAAGTTGTCTGGATGTCCTTTGGGTGGTGGACCATTCTTGATACCTACAGGAAAATGTTGAGCATGAAAAACCCCAGCAGTTCTTGACACAAACTGGTGTGCCTTGCGACCTACTACCATACCTTGTTCAAAGGCACTTACATATTTTGTCTTGCCCAATCCATGTCTCAATTGTCTCAGGGCTTAAAAATCATTCGTTAACCTATCTACACAAAAAAAAAAAAGTAAAACACTGATTGAAGTGGTTTTAACAGGTGACTTCAATAAGGGATCGTAAATTTCACCTGGATTCACCTGGTCAGTCTATGTCATGGAAAGTTTTTTTTACAGTCGGTGTATAGCTATAGGGACTAGTCCTAGATACAGAGTACAGACAGAAGTCAACATGACTAAATTGTGTTAAGATTAGAGGAGCTGTACAGCTGTTGGCAGGCTACATATATAGGCCTGCAATCAGGCTACATATAGGCCTGCCAACAGGCTACATATAGGCCTGCCAACAGGCTACATATAGGCCTGCCATCAGGGAGAAGCTTGCCGTTCCAAACCCAAAAACCAGCTCTCAAAACACACACACGCAATCACACACACACACTAGACAGCAGAGAGAAGGTTGCCGTTATAATCCACAATATAGCGGTCCAAACACACACAAGCCTCCTCAGGAGTGGGCTGAGCCGGGGCCGACAGTAATTACAGCCAGGCTGTTTTGAGAAGAGGGGAAAAACAACAGTTGCAGAAGAGAGGTCGCTCCTCAGCATGCACAGCCGCGTCTCCAAAATGGAGGCCGGGGGAGCTGGTCGGGACGATGCCAGGCTGGGACGACACAACCCAGGTATTACTGCAGTGATTAGCAGTCTAGCAGGGTGACACATATTTAGCTGTCGACTGCAGACGTGTGGGAATCTTGTTGGTGTCTGCAGTGGGTGGTTTAAACCCTCCCCGGTTATGAACGAGCTATATGAGATATAGCCTTGAGATATTTACCGTAATTGTTGAAAAACTAGCAAAAATCTCCCCGAGATGTCATTATTTGATCTAGGTCGGGATTGCTGTTTTTCTGTTGTGTTGAGGGTAAAAAAATATATAACGGCCCAGGGCGACTCGTTTTTCTCATAAGGAGAAAACATTTAACCTCTCCGAGCTTCGAGTGCCGAAGACAATAATTTCAACATCTTCGTGTTTCATTGTAGAATCTACCAACTAGCTCCAAGCTAGTCTCCGGGGAGACACAAGCAGAACCCAAAATTTAGGTAAAAAAAACAGCCATTTGTTTCCTGCACTTGTTGCTCCATCACAC
The DNA here is from genome assembly GCF_023373465.1 of Oncorhynchus keta. Classification (NCBI taxonomy): domain Eukaryota; kingdom Metazoa; phylum Chordata; class Actinopteri; order Salmoniformes; family Salmonidae; genus Oncorhynchus; species Oncorhynchus keta. The sequence goes on along the minus strand of NC_068449.1, from coordinate 44,791,316 downwards.
AGCCCAAGAAAACCGTCATTATCCCAAAGTGTGTGTCGCACGGCAAAGTATCCCAAAAGAAGTAGCCCAAAGCATGGCCGACTTGTGTGAGGGGTTCTAAGATAAGGCAGGATAAACAGTTAAGAGTAGAGAAGGGGTTGTTTGGGTGTTCCTTTAAAAAGGTGAGCTGCCACAGAGCCATTGACTGGGGACCATGATGGGCCTCCGCAGATGTATCATTTAGCTAGGGGAGAAATGCCGCACTTCACACAGCTTACAAAAAAGGCCCCTGCGTCCCCGTAAGAGCCCACTTCACACGTACAAACAGGGATGCAGACAGGGACACAGATTCACAGAACAAGATAGAAACCTGCCACACACTCGGACAGGGACATACTGACAGGCACACACACAAACACAGTGTAAGTGGACTCAGACAATACCCTCCCGTGACCCTCCCACACCTGCTGCTAAGAGGGGGTCTTTGTGAAAATGGCTAGCATTTAGCGAAGGAGAGAGAGAGACAGCTATATCACTCCAAAACTAAAATGCGTGCCTCGCTCCCCTAAACGCATACACACCCCAAGGAGGGATAGGGATGCTTCCTACCTCATTACCCTCCTACCAGGTAGCGAATAGGACTCATCTAATGGATATTCATAAGAGGGCATATAAACAAACAATGCATGCGTCCCTAATGGAAACCTATTCCCTACATAGTGCACTTCTTTTGACAGTGGGCCCTGGTCAAAAGTAATGCAGTAAGTAGGGAATAGGTTCCCATTAGGGACACAAAAAGAGGGACCCCTACTATGAGCTCACTGTCTCTCTGTAGACAGTTCTCGAGTAGGACGGATACAGGAGATCTGGGAAAATATATAATCTCCAAAACTAATATTCATATGATGGAAGCTGAGGACTATTGGAAGCTTGGGAATTTTCCCCCGACAGGATGTGCAGGACTGACGATAACCGGAAGCGCAAGGAAGCACATTTGCTTACGACCACGAACAGAAATAAATATTGACACTGAAGGAACGCAATTTCGCGGACCAATTTTTATAAGGTCAATGTCATCTGTGGTCGTGGTACATTGAAAGCGTATCAGAGCCACCTGGGTGTTACTGATTCTGATTACCATTGTTAAATATGACGGGGGGGGGGGTCGCATTCACAGGGCACCAAACGGAAGACAACTGGCTAAAACAGTGAGGGACTTCTCCAAGGAGAGGCACACATTTTCATCACCCGTTGCAAAACATTGTGCTAACGGTGTCCCTATAGGAATGCAGCCCCTATCTGTTTTTTTATTGGGGGGGGGGGTGTTCTCTCCAGATGCCTGCTTGAGAGTGTGATTGATGTATGGGTTGGTGACGAGGATGAGTAATTGGATACTGTGGAGCTGATTACCAGCTGGGATCTACATACTGGCTATACTGCTTATATTATGCCTGAATGTAATGTGTCTGGCTTCAATTTAGAGGGAGAGAGGGAGGGAGAAAGAGAGAAACAGAGAGAGGGAGGTAAGAAGAGAAAGGTAGAGCAAAATAGACAGTGAAAGACCGGAAACACCTTGTGTATGAGTGAGAAAACACCAATCCCAGGCAGATGACAGCCATGTTTTTTGTATGTTTTTTTTTACATGGGCTCCTGTGTACATTCCCGTTCTCAGTCACGCGCTGAAGACAGACAGTCTGGCCAGTGTGCCAGGATGTAGATTCAGCTGTTCCCAGAGAGAGGTGAGGGAGGTGCTTAGGAGCTTAGGAAGGGGCGAGCCGGGAGGAACAGGTGTCCTAAGTCCATACTTAATGAACCTCGAAGCCTAGTGCTATAGGCCTCCCTCACACTCTCAAACAGAGAGACAGACGGACACACACACACACAGACACACACACACACACACACACACACACACACACACACACACACACAGAAAAACACCCTACAAAAGGTTCAGGTGTGTGGATTAGGTTCAGGTGTGAAGCGGTGGATTAGTTTTCCCTGAGAAAAGTATACTCCATCCCTTTCCTTTCTCGCTCCTTTAACAACATTTGGTGTCTCGTGCTCGTTGTTCGGCCCCTGAATAGCAGGAAACGGCGGGAAGTTGTTGGTGGTATTATCCATTTCCTATCTGGCTTCCCCTCACGCTCGGCCTGGGCACTTTGATAAAACGCGGGTGTACATTGTCAGATGTTTTTTCTCTCCCCTTTTCTAATAGAGAAGGCTCAGCTGAAAGCCGATATGAGTATATCACGGAGTGGATGATTTGAAGCCCGGACCCCACCGGCTATTTTTTAAAGTTTTTCCTGTTCCAACGGCTTTTCATACAACTACCGGCATTAGAAATGCATATAAAAGCTGTCAGAGGAAACCATGCTTGCCAACGCAATACCGAGATATTCCTTTTCAATTTACTACAATGACTGGCTCTCTGAGGAGGACTCGCTAAGAGGAGGCGTTAAGCACTCATTTTCAATGGTGGCCAAAACATATTTTTTAAATAATAATAATAATCACCTGGGTTTATCTTTCCCATTAATTTCAATACGTTGGGTCAACTTCTGCCACCAAATGTGGGGGAAACAATGTGGTACACACACAACTCTGTCCCACACAGGACATGCCATTGTCAGGACTAAAAGAGGAGGCAGAACTAAGTGAATGGGCTATACTGTACTGTTGTCAAGTGAAGAACATTGAGTGCCTCATTGTGAAAGGGGAGGTTTTGTGTGTTTGCGCTCCAAGGCTAACTTTCATACAACAGACTATACAATAGTCTCTTGGGCAAGGACAGTGTTTGATCTCGCTCCTCGGGAACCTTGAACCTATCGTCCTAAAAGAGAGTCCTAGAGGGATCGTAGTTAAACACCGAAATACTGAACCAGAGACTATTGGTGCTCTTGCTCTTTACAGATCACAATGATCATCACCTTTATCATAATCATCAGCACATGATCTATCACCTTTGGACTACATAGTAGGATTGCCAGCGAGTTAGAATTAGGCTATCGCAGACTCTGCGATATTCTTGTGACCTTTGGCTGACCTCTCCCACTCCCTCCCTGTTTCCTGAGTGCAAGTGTACATCCGACGAGAAGTCACGGCTGTTTGAGCACAACCTCCAGTTCCCGACATTGTTCAAAGCCCAGTCCAAACCGTCGCAGCAGGCTGCCTTCGTCATTTCAATCCCTCTTTCGCCAGGTATCATTAACAGTAACAGTCTTCCTCGTCTCCCTCTATGCAGGTAGGCAGCTCACGTCCACCTCTCCCTGACGACCGCCCGAGAGCTTTGTAGCGATTTAAAGAGTGGAGAGTGCACGTGAGAGTGGAGGCTTGTACAGAGCAGGAGGTGGGTATAACTCGATAACTCTACTTCTATAAGAGCTCGCTGGGGGTCAAGCCGAGCGAGGGTGGGAAAAACAGAAATGTGTTTTCCGACCGGAGCTGTGTTTGAAAAGGACGCTGAACCCACAGAGAGAGAGGGGGAGGGACGAATGAGAGAGGAGGCAGGGTGGGAATCCTGTGGTATGTGTATCATGATAAACCTGATCCGCTTCAACACAGCGAGTGGGTGGGTTAGCACTAGATCAGGTGAAGGAGAAAGGGGGAGAGTCGTTCACACCAGCTCTGGATACAGACCACTGAGTTATGTGAGGAGGCACATACAACGCTACAAACACAGACTGCATACATACATTGATGGTCAAGGAGTCAATCTCACAAAGCAGACAGTATTCAAGTGACCCAATTCTCCTTGGCGTCTTCGAAAGACTGGGGAAAAGAAAACATTCAAACAGCGGGGAGGAACTCTTTTTATTCCAGACCAAGCGAAACACCAAAACCCATGAATTCCCATTGTCAGCTTTCTCCGAATGGGAATGCCATGGTGTCTTGCGAGAGAGAAGGAGAGAGCTGGCCTTGCACTTAAATGAAACCCCTAGAGTTACAGGGAACTAAACAGCCGGACTTGTTTACTCTGCAGAAATAAAGTAAGCCTTTCGTCCAGGGATTTAGCCAGCCGATACGGGGACTGCACAGGGAAAAGGGCAAGGTGACACAAAAGCAGCCAGGAGATGAAGCCTTCATCTGCGTTTGAAGCCCTCGGACTGTCGGGCAATAAGCTACAGGAGGAAAATGCTAGCGTCAATGATAGCTAGCTAAGCTACACGTGTCTGCAATGCTCACCAAAATAGGGAAAAGGGTGACCCAAAAGTGGCATGAGAAGAAGCCTTCATCTATCTCTGCATTTGAAGCTGTCAGACTTTAAAGCAGACGGCTGAAGGGAAGAAATGTTAGCTTCAAAGCTAATAAGCTAGCTAGCTACGCGTGTGTATGCAACGTTTGCCAAAACCCACACAATTTTTTCCCCCCACTCCTTTCTAGAGCTTTGTAGATATGCCAAAACAGGGCCTTGCTCCCGTTGCTGTGTTTGAACATATAACTACAGAGCGTGCTCTCCTGTAATATGTGGGGAGTATGTCATATTGAGTTGATAATGTCGACCGGGTACGAAGCCAATGTTCATCCGTCTTAATGGTAGTGATATGGAAAATAAAAAGATAATGTGTCCCATTCGCTTATGAACATCCTGTGACGATGTTTCAGCAACAGCTGAGATGCTCTCTCTCTCTCTCTCTCTCCATATAAATGCAAATAGAAGTGATTCAGTTAAGTTTATCTTTGAACAAAATGTGTCCCATTCACTTCTGAATATTACATTTAATGTATTCAGCAACAGTTGAGATGCACTCAACCCCCCCACTCTCACTTTCTCCTTCTCCTCCAGAGAAATTACACAAACACATACGGGGGCAGCGATTTGGTTAAAGTTTCTCTTTGTACCTGACGCTAGGAGCCCTGGTGTTCCACTGATAGAAAAAAAATAAGTAAAACACTTTGATATGCATGAATGCTCACCACCGTCCTTCGTGTGAACCATTTGAGAAGACCGACAAAGCAACCGGAGCAGCGGTGCATGTTTGGAACATAAACAGGTAGACTCAGTCGCCCCGTAAAGCTTTGAGTTTCATTAAATACCCCGTAATCCGGAAGGGGGGGACATATTTGCTGGTAATATGTAGGCTAAGTAGAAGCATTCGGATCAAAGGGCAAGTTGAAATCTGCTCTGTGGGAGCTAAATAGGGTCGTTTTTAGAACTTCCAAGAACAATGCGTCGAAAGAACGTGACTCATATCGGATACGTTAGGAAGAAAGAACGTGACTCATATCGGATACGTGAGGAAGAAAGAACGTGACTCATATCGGATACGTGAGGAAGAAAGAACGATACGTGAGGAAGAAAGACTCATCGGATCGTGAGGAAGAAAGAACGTGACTCATATCGGATTAGGAAGAAAGAACGTGACTCATATCGGATACGTGAGGAAGAAAGAACGTGACTCATCGGATGAGGAAGAAAGAACGTGACTCATATCGATTGAGGAAGAAAGAACGTGACTCATATCGGATACGTTAGGAAGAAAGAACGTGACTCATCGGATATCGGATACGTGACTCATATCGGATACGTGAGGAAGAAAGAACGTGACTCATATCGGATACGTGAGGAAGAAAGAACGTGACTCATATCGGATACCTGAGGAAGAAAGAACGTGACTCATATCGGATATACGACTCATATTGAGGAAGAAAGAACGTGACTCATATCGGAAGAAAGAACGTGACTCATATCGGATACGGTGAGGAAGGAAGAAAAGAACGTGACTCATATCGGATACGTTAGGAAGAAAGAACGTGACTCTCATATGAGGAAGAAAGAACGTGACTCATACGGTTACGTGAGGAAGGAAGAAAGAACGTAGGAAGAAAGAACGTGACTCATATCGGATACGTGAGGAAGAAAGAACGTGACTCATATCGGATACGTGAGGAAGAAAGAACGTGACTCATATCGGATACGTGAGGAAGAAAGAACGTGACTCATATCGGATACGTTAGGAAGAAAGAACGTGACTCATATCGGATACGTGAGGAAGAAAGAACGTGACTCATATCGGATACGTGAGGAAGAAAGAACGTGACTCATATCGGATACGTGAGGAAGAAAGAACGTGACTCATATCGGATACGTGAGGAAGAAAGAACGTGACTCATATCGGATACGTGAGGAAGAAAGAACGTGACTCATATCGGATACGTGAGGAAGAAAGAACGTGACTCATATCGGATTCGTTAGGAAGAAAGAACGTGACTCATATCGTTAGGAAGAAAGGATTCGTTAGGAAGAAAGAACGTGACTCATATCGGATTCGTTAGGAAGAAAGAACGTGACTCATATGAGGAAGAAAGAACGGATACGTGAGGAAGAAAGAACGTGACTCATATCGGATACGTTAGGAAGAAAGAACGTGACTCATCGGATCGGATCATATCGTTAGGAAGAAAGAACGTGACTCATATCGGATACGTGAGGAAGAAAGAACGTGACTCATATCGGATACGTTAGGAAGAAAGAACGTGACTCATATCGGATACGTTAGGAAGAAGAACGTGAAGAATGTGACTCATATCGGATACGTGAGGAAGAAAGAACGTGACTCATATCGGATACGTTAGGAAGAAAGAACGGATATCGGTTAGGAAGAAAGAACGTGACTCATCGGATCGGATATCGATTAGGAAGAAAGAACGTGACTCATATCGGATACGTTAGGAAGAAAGAACGTGACTCATATCGGATTCGTTAGGAAGAAAGAACGTGACTCATATCGGATTCGTTAGGAAGAAAGAACGTGACTCATATCGGATTCGTTAGGAAGAAAGAACGTGACTCATATCGGATTCGTTAGGAAGAAAGAACGTGACTCATATCGGATACGTTAGGAAGAAAGAACGTGACTCATATCGGATTCGTTAGGAAGAAAGAACGTGACTCATATCGGATACGTTAGGAAGAAAGAACGTGACTCATATCGGATCGTGACTCATATCGGATACGTTAGGAAGAAAGAACGTGACTCATATCGGATACGTTAGGAAGAAAGAACGTGACTCATATCGGATACGTTAGGAAGAAAGAACGTGACTCATATCGGATACGTTAGGAAGAAAGAACGTGACTCATATCGGATACGTGAGGAAGAAAGAACGTGACTCATATCGGATACGTTAGGAAGAAAGAACGTGACTCATATCGGATACGTTAGGAAGAAAGAACGTGACTCATATCGGATACGTGAGGAAGAAAGAACGTGACTCATATCGGATACGTGAGGAAGAAAGAACGTGACTCATATCGGATACGTGAGGAAGAAAGAACGTGGAGTTTCAATCCAGACTCTTTGAATGGGAGGCAAAAACACCCAACTACAATACACTACGGTGGAAGCGACTAAGGGGCCGATCTTGAGCAGCTAACCGGAAAATAGACAAACCGACACGTCAAATTCACTTTCTCAGACACGCACGCCTTTGGGTTTTCAACAGCGGAGACGTGCTTTCCATCTCAAGAGGTCAAAAGAAAATCATTGGATGTCAGCCCAAATCAATGGCCGGGGTCAAACATTGATCAGAGGGCACCAATGGAGCTCTTAAGGGAACACAGTATACATTACATTTACATTTACATTTAAGTCATTTAGCAGACGCTCTTATCCAGAGCGACTTACAAATTGGTGCATTCACCTTATGACATCCAGTGGAACAGCCACTTTACAATAGTGCATCTAAATCTTTTAGAAAGGGGGGTGAGAAGGATTACTTATCCTATCCTAGGTATTCCTTAAAGAGGTGGGGTTTCAGGTGTCTCCGGAATGTGGTGATTGACTCCGCTGTCCTGGCGTCGTGAGGGAGTTTGTTCCACCATTGGGGGCCAGAGCAGCGAACAGTTTTGACTGGGCTGAGCGGGAACTGTACTTCCTCAGTGGTAGGGAGGCGAGCAGGCCAGAGGTGGATGAACGCAGTGCCCTTGTTTGGGTGTAGGGCCTGATCAGAGCCTGGAGGTACTGAGGTGCCGTTCCCCTCACAGCTCCGTAGGCAAGCACCATGGTCTTGTAGCGGATGCGAGCTTCAACTGGAAGCCAGTGGAGAGAGCGGAGGAGCGGGGTGACGTGAGTGAACTTGGGAAGGTTGAACACCAGACGGGCTGCGGCGTTCTGGATGAGTTGTAGGGTTTAATGGCACACGCAGGGAGCCCAGCCAACAGCGAGTTGCAGTAATCCAGACGGGAGATGACAAGTGCCTGGATTAGGACCTGTGCCGCTTCCTGTGTGAGGCAGGGTCGTACTCTGCGGATGTTGTAGAGCATGAACCTACAGGAACGGGCCACCGCCTTGATGTTAGTTGAGAACGACAGGGTGTTGTCCAGGATCACGCCAAGGTTCTTAGCGCTCTGTGAGGAGGACACAATGGAGTTGTCAACCGTGATGGCGAGATCATGGAACGGGCAGTCCTTCCCCGGGAGGAAGAGCAGCTCCGTCTTGCCGAGGTTCAGCTTGAGAATCAGACAATCCTGTTAAAACGTTGGGTGAATTTAAACCTCTTCGGCTGATCAGATCTTATGTGATTAATCACCGGTGTGCATCCATGTCTAGGCTGGTCTGCCCTATATACTAACTACAAATAGGAGAAACTCAAATCGAGGCCAACTCCTAAAATCCAACAACGGCTATTATCTCGACAGCATGAGTCTGGCGAACTCATCTCTACTAGTCTATACTGTAAATCACTTCAAGAATGCCTGCTCCACTTCAAAAATGCCTGCTCCGTTGCAATAAATACACTTTGCCCACTGTGTTCAGGATGTCTTATCTGTCTAAGTGGAATCTTACAGTCAACCCACACACACACACACACCCACACTCACACAAACCTTCCACCTCCCACACAACTGCCACCTTCATGATCAAACCTATGCCTAAATGATCTAAATGCAGCCAAATGCGCCTCAGAAAGAAAAAAAAAACGGGGGGGGGGGAGCGTTCTCTTTCTTTCTCCCCTTTCTTTTCTGTCTCTCCTTGGAGAGTTGCCATCAGTCGGGAAAGCTAGAGAAAGCATGCTATATGACGAACCCTTATTTGGTCAAGAACATTTACATTGGCCCCTGCTATTACAAAAATAACCACAGTTTGTTGATGGGAGGACCGCCTTTGGATTATGGGACCACACAAGTCAATGGGGGAAATTGGAGAGACGACTGCTCTACCGCCCATTCCTCATGTCAGTTTAAATGAGTACTTGCAAATAAAGCAACAAGAGACGAGTACGCAAAACTCAGAGGAAGGATTTAAATGGAGTTTGTTAATTAGCAGCTACTGAAAGACATACAAGGTTGCACAATGCAATCAAAGTAAACAAGCTTGTTTGTAATAACAATGCTGTGTTAATTATTAGAAGGGGACATACAAATCTAATTTTGCTGATTGACTAGCAGACTTTTCATATTGAGCAGCTGCTATGGTAACTACTGTAAATCCATAACTGGGCATGGGGACTGCAGATAACGCATTTGACTGAATTGTAATGAAAGCCAACTGAACAAAGTCAAGCTCTATGATATTATACTAATAAATCACATTCATTCATTCATATATATATATATATATATATATATATATATATATATATATATAATAACATGGTATCTGTCCAACTGAATATAAAGTGTGAAAAAATCCTCAAAACCCCACCAAAAAATAACGCACAGTCCTCTGAAGAAAGAAAAACTACAACATCCACATTCAAAAACTTCAGCTTTCATTTCAAAAGCTTCAGTTTGCAACGTGTACTCGTTTTCCTACTATTTCCGCTCATGTTGAAGTCAAATCACTGTCTGCACCAGTGGGCTTTACCCCCTCAAGAATAACGATGAAATATTCAACGTTCGTCCATTTTTAGAACACCATATGTGAACACACTGTGCTCTGTGGTTAGTGGGGAAAATCCCTGTAGACAGCACTCCTATCGACCATGCTAAAACCACGTGGGCATACTCGAAATACCGAAGGCTTCTTATAAAACAAAAACAAAAATATTGATATCACCTAGATAACCTACAACTGGCCCTGTGTACCCTCAAAGTCTCAAAGGGCAATTGAACATCTATTCTTTCGACATTTATTCTTTATGGAGAAGCGATATTCACGACCTTGTGAGAGGAGTTGGATTCTTTCAAGTGGTTCATTTGGACATGACATTACATACACTCGACTCTCAGTTGGTATGTAGCCTATTGCATACAATCTGTTAGGCAATGGTTAATTGATTGCTGGCCACACATTATACGTGGGAGGATAAATCCAAGGCGCTGTACATGCTTCGTGTTTCATATTACAGAACACACTTCGCAAATGTGAAGCAAAAGACAAGGCCATTTCCAATACATTTCATTGTACCACAAATGGATAACACTAATAACACGCATGAACTTAACTGGCTGTTTTCTGTCTGACTTTACTATTCTGTCAATGCACTTCATTTAAAGCATAGTAGCACTACACATGTTTGCCTGCGAGAATTCAATTCCACCTTGGGAATCAATACATTTAAATTCAAAGTGGCGGCCTTTGCCTTCGTCTTACCCATCTTGGAGTTGATGGCGAAAAATCCCTGCGGGTTGCCACTGGTGATCTTGTAGGAGAGCTTGTCGCCGGCCCGGGCGTCCGGGTCCACCGCCTCGATCTGGATGATGGACACGTCCTTGGGCGAGTTCTCCGCAACCGACGGGTAGTATACGGGCTCAGAGGTCTGCGGCGCATTGTCGTTGACGTCCTGGACCTCCACGTAGACCTCCACGAAGGCCGAGAGGGGCACCACGCCGCCGTCCGTGGCGTACACAGTCAGCCAGTAGTGCGGGGTGGTCTCGTGGTCCAGGAGTTCCTGGGTTCTGATGACCCCTGGGAGAAAGAAAGAGAGAATCATTAGTTCTTAGGGCTCTTTTATTATGAATAAATATCTTTTTATATGGAAAACCAAAAGGGATAGCCTCCTTTTTTTCAATTTTCACCTAAAGACATACCCAAATCGAACTGCCTGTAGCTTAGGCCCTGAAGCAAGGATATGCATATTCTTGGTACCATTTGAAAATAAACACTTTGAAGTTTGTGGAAATGTGAATTGAATGTAGGAGAATCTAACACAATAGATCTGGTAGAATAAAATACAAAGAGAAAACCAACCAGTGTTTATTTACCACCATCTTTGAAATGCAAGGGAAAGGTCACTGTTATAGCTGTCACTCTGGTTATAATTCCGATAGGGTCCACAAGATGGTAGCGGTATATGTGCAAAATTTCAAATGGATAACTTGAAGAATGACTGACCTACAATAATTTTAGTGTGAAGTCGCCAGAGTCATTTGGGCAAATCGTGAAGGAAACATTCACATTTCATTTTTCTGCAAGAATATCGTCAAATCTGTATACTTGGACTTTGATTCAGCTTTCCAAGTATTAGTAGCCATATTATAGGTTCAACATTTGCAAAACAACCAGTTTTCATAACTTCATAACTCTGAATATCCTTATAATTTTTGTCCAAAATGAAAAGGCATGCTGTCGTACAAGGTTAGTACCTACATTTGACAACATATACATGGTTTCCGGATACTCCCGTAAAGCCCAGCTCATTGGCTATCTAGCTAGCTTTGATTGACCCCGATTGGTGCTTATTTGAGAAAGATACAGCCGTTCAAGTGATGGCCGCCCGAGTCGTCGGTGTGCCATGAAGGCGTAGCTCTCTGACCAAATATGGTGTCCTATAGGATAAACTACACCACTAATGAAACAGTGAAGTCTTGTTACCTTCTAGGACCTCTGAGGAATAGATACTAATGTGATTTGACTTGTTCAAACAACATTTAGGGTGAGATTTTCACAGATTCCTTTCTTTTCAAATTGAACGAGTGGAAATACAAAATCGATTGCGTGCTATATGGACCTTTTTAGGGTATGAAAAATAATTTAATTTAACAAAACGACACTTCATGTTATCTCTGGGACCCTTTGGATGATAAATCAGAGCAAGATTTCAAAATGTAAGTACACATTTACAGTTATTTTAACAAGAACTTAAGTTTTCAGCCGATATAAGGCACTTACAGTGGGGCAAAAAAGTATTTAGTCAGCCACCAATTGTGCAAGTTCTCCCACTTAAAAAGATGAGAGGCCTGTAATTTTCATCATAGGTACACTTCAACTATGACAGACAAAATGAGAAAAGAAAATCCAGAAAAATCACATTGTCGGATTTTTTATGAATTTATTTGCAAATTATGGTGTAAAATAAGTATTTGGTCACCTACAAACAAGCAAGATTTGTATCACACAGACCTGTAACTTCTTCTTTAAGAGGCTCATCTGTCCTCCACCCATTACCTATATTAATGGAACCTGTTTGAACTTGTTATCAATATAAAAGACACCTGTCCACAACCTCAAACAGTCACACTCCAAACTCCACTATGGCCAAGACCAAAGAGCTGTCAAAGGACACCAGAAACAAAATTATAGACATGCACCAGGCTGGGAAGACTGAATCTGCAATAGGTAAGCAGCTTGGTTTGAAGAAATCAACTGTGGGAGCAATTATTAGGAAATGGAAGACATACAAGACCACTGATAATCTCCCTCGATCTGGGGCTCCACGCAAGATCTCACCCCGTGGGGTCAAAATGATCACAAGAACGGTGAGCAAAAATACCAGAACCACACGGGGGGACCTAGTGAATGACCTGCAGAGAGCTGGGACCAAAGTAACAAAGCCTACAATCAGTAACACACTACGTAGCACTGACTCAAATCCTGCAGTGCCCCCAGTACATGTCCAGGCCTGTGTGAAGTTTGCTAGAGAGCTTTTGGATGAAGAAGATTGGGAGAATGTCATATGGTCAGATGAAACCAAAATATAACTTTTTGGTAAAAACTCAACTCGTCATGTTTGGGGGACAAAGAATGCTGAGTTGCATCCAAAGAACACCATACCTACTGTGAAGCATGGGGGTGGAAACATCATGCTTTGGGGCTGTTTTTCTGCAAAGGGACCAGAACGACTGATCCATCGAAAGGAAAGAATGAATGGGGCCATGTATCGTGAGGGAACACCTCCTTCCATCAGCAATGGCATTGAATATGAAACGTGGCTGGGTCTTTCAGCATGACAATGATCCCAAAAACACTGCCCGGGTAACGAAGGAGTGGCTTCGTAAGAAGCATTTCAAGGTCCTGGAGTGGCCTAGCCAGTCTCCAGATCAACCCCATAGAAAATCTTTCGAGGGAGTTGAAAGTCCGTGTTGCCCAGCAACATCCCCAAAACATCACTGCTCTAGAGGAGATCTGCATGGAGGAATGGGCCAAAATACCAGCAACAGTGTGTGAAAACCTTGTGAAGACTTACCGAAAACCTTTGACCTCTGTCATTGCCAAGAAAGGGTATATAACAAAGTATTGAGATAAACTTTTGTTATTGACCAAATACTTACTTTCCACCATAATTTGCAAATAAATTCATTAACAATCCATTAACAATCCTACAATGTGATTTTCTGGATTTTTTTCTCTCATTTTGTCTGTCATAGTTGAAGTGTACCTATGATGAAAATTACAAGCCTCTCTCATCTTTTTAAGTGGGAGAACTTGCACAATTGGTGGCTGACTAAATACTTTTTTGCCCCACCGTATATGTACCGACCTGTTGTTTCTCTAAAATAACGCTCTGCATGATTTACAACTGTCCCATTGACGGAACCTTAACAAGATTTATGAAAGAGAAATTCATATCATTTTTCTATATGGAAAACCATTTCACTCCCAGCTTTTTAGATGGAAATTGTCTTAGTCCATACATATAAAAACAATAAGGCCAGCACTCAAAATGTAGCTCAATGAGCATTCAGCATTCTGCTATGGGGATCAAACACAAACGCTTAGGAAAAATTTATTTTTCAGTATGTAGATAGCACTTGAAAGAGAACAAAGAAAAAAAGAGAAAGGAAAGATGGCACTGAATGAGTTTCTCTTTCTCCCTATTTTAATCATAGGTAGGTGTCGGTGCACAGCAGTGTGGGGAATATGGTAGGGTAGAAGGTTGGTATTGACATCAGCCCCTACTGTCTGTTTCTACATGACAGGCCTGGTGTTTTACAGCAGGCCATATGCCATGAGGGGCCGATAGCTTTCAGCTGAGCAAACAGAGGAGCTTTCAAAAGCCCTGTTAGGACTAACATTTTACAACAATACCCCCCCACCCCCGATGACTGAAAGGAGATCAGTGGTGGAACCATCAAAACAGCAAACTAGAAAGCAGGCTAGTCAGCAATCCTTCTCTGGATGGGTGCACAATTGTTTCCCTCGAGGATTACCCAACGTTTATGATGTGGTTTCTCATGCACATTTTATTTGGGGCTTTAAAAATATATCTGATCATGAGGCAGGCTTGTGTTGTGTCATGTCAGGGCTAAAGCAATAGGAAATGACTCAGTTGTTAAGCAGACAATCTCTAGAAAATCTCTTTCCACACGATTTAAGTAAACATTAACATTAAAAAAGGTCACAATGACCTGCTATCGAAAGCAGTAAAAAAGTTGAGATCATTGGACCGGCCCACCGCCGACGATAATAAGTTATAATAAAGCCAGGGCGTGGGCCTGGTTCCCCTGTATAGGCAAGCGGTAATTGCATACTGCTGTGCACTAGATATGGCAGAGAGTCTATAACACTGTCCTAGTGTGCCATATACCGAAGAATGATAAGACACTGCTCCATGGCACCTCTCCTACTTTTCCTACGGCCTGTCTTTCAAAAACCTTTGTTGCTCCCTGTAACTCAATCACTTGCACTGCAGGACTGTAACCGAGAGAGAGGCCTACATTTCGCCTCAGGGGGGAATAGAAAGATTCCAGGGAAAAAAAGAGAGAACTCCAAAACACCTGTCACTGACATTTCACTTTTCAGGGATTTCAGAGTTTTTATTCACCTCAGATTTACTGTATCTTATGTCTGAGTCTGAGGTGCTTTTTGTCATTACTCATCATTACTGCTAGCCAGGGATAGCAGTTAGCTTGAGGCGTGTAATAAGGCAGGGAGGCAGTGCGGCAAAGAGGGAAATGGATAGCACTGTAACACTCCATAACACTTCCTACAGCCATGTGGGGGTATAACCGGACCCAGGAAATACTCACATGCCTCGACTTATTCCACATTTTGTTGCGATACAGCCTGAATTTAAAATGGATTACATTTTTTAAAAATTGTCACCTACACACAATACCACATCTAAGTGGAATTATGTATTTTGACATTTCTACAAAATTTAAAGCTGAAATGTAGTGAGTTAGTAAGTAAGTTTTCCAATTCCTCGAAAAGAAGGCACCTATTGGTAGATGGGTAAAGAAAAAAAAGGCAATTGCTGAATATCCCTTTGAACATTGTGAAGTTATTAATTACACTTTGGATGGTGTAACAATACTCCCAATCACTAAAAATATACAGACATCCTTCCTAACTCAGTTGCCGGAGAGGAAGGAAACCGCTCATGGATTTCACCATGAGACCAATGGTGACTTTAACACAGTTACAGAGTTGAATGGCTGTGATAGGAGAAACCTGAGGATGGATCAAAACTGTAGTTACAACAATGTTGTAGAAACATTTATGGAATCACTACAGTAAGTCACTCTGGATAAGAGCATCTGCAAAATGACCAAAATACTCAAATGCAATTTCTCCAATATACTAACATAATTGTCAAGGGCAAAATAAGGAAAAACATGCATCCTTTTTGCAAGAAGGCACTAAAGTAATACTGCAAAAATACTGCACTCTCCATATTTTCAAGCACAGTGGTAGCTGCATCATGTTATGGTATTAGGCTTGGACATATACCGTACATTTTATTATTTGTAGTTACTTTTTAAGTAAATACCTGCAGTCAACTTGTGCAATAGGTTAGGAGATAAAGCAGATCGCGTTCTCCATTTCATCTGTCACATTATGTTTCATTATGAAGCTTACCGTTGTTCCCCAGAGCAGTTGCGTGTTTGTTTGTAAACAGCACAATGGGAGAAAGTGGGAGCAGCTGAGACCAGCTGTGTATTGACAGGGATCGCGTTTTATATTGAAAGTAACCAGTCTTTTTTTTTGCTTCAAAAGACTGATCACCGACGTGCAGCTATAGTTTTCCTTCACAGAAAACACATTAGTGCAACACATTTAGCAGGAAAAAAACTTAATTTTCATCAAATGACAACAAAAGTGCAACAATGAAAAAGCAGTCTTTTTTTTTGCAAAAAAAAAACAATGCATGGCCATCATATTTCTAATGTCTATTATAGAAAAAAATGTAACCAGCTAGATTTCCTAATGTTTTGCTTAAAGTTAATATTGCATTTTACCGAAGAAGAGTAGGCTGGCTACACTGAGAAAAGTATCAGAGAAAAGTAGTTACACGTCAGTCAGAGCGCTGTCGTTTGATAGAATGCTCATTCGTGAATTCTCTTCCTAGTGGAAAAGTGCAACTGAAGCACATTTGTTTGATGCTGAGCAAAATTTACAATAAGAAGCATTTTAGATCTGTATTTACAAAACAGCAATATATTTCTTATGCGTTTTTTTTAAAAATGGTGTGAAAAACAAAACAATTCTGAGACAGGTCGATCCCTAAGTTTAACTTGCTAGTTATCTAAGTAAGTGGCTGAATTAATAAGGTCACGGGGCATCATATTGTGTTAGCTTTCTGCCGTGTTTGAGAAGCCAAAAGCCTTTGAATGAGTTATCTGTACAGCTACCACTGCAGCTTGATTTCCTTGCGTTTTTTCTCCTCTCCGTTCTAGACCATCTGCTCCTGCCCCATCTTATCCAAGCAGAGCAGGCAGGCCCGTGGCCCTAGCGACTCCCAGACTCTCCATTCAGGACAAGCATGCGTCAAACATTTCTTCATTTGCATAATATCTCTCGTTCACATTCGCTTGTAAATGTCCAAACTCACCAAAAATGACATTCGGTAGGTCTTACCTACATACATTGCATGCCCAATTTTTCAGTTTTTGATTTGTTAAAAAAGTTTGAAATATCCAATAAATGTCATTCCACTTCAATATTGTGTCCCACTTGTTGTTGATTCTTCACAAAAAAATACAGTTTTATATCTTTATGTTTGAAGCCTGAAATGTGGCAAAAGGTCGCAAAGTTCAAGGGGGCCGAATACTTTCGCAAGGCTATCTATAACTTTGTTAGCATTCTGGTAAAAGATGCCTAATGGGCTTTTTTCTGTTTTTTGGCGCCCCTTGTGTACTAAGCCAGTAATATGGATACCGCCCAAACCTAATGGATATGCTTGTAACCGTTTTCACACGATAAAACATGTACAGAGTGGAGCTAAGCACAGACAAAATCCTTGAGGAAAACCTGGTTCATTCTGCTTTCAACCAGACAATAGGAGACAAATACCCCCTTTCAACAGGACAATAACCTAAAACACAAGGCCAAATCTACACTGGAGTTACTTACCAAGAAGACAGTGAATGTCCCTGAGTGGCCAAGTTCCAGTTTTGACTTGAATCTACTTAAACATTTATGGCAAGACCTGAAAATGGTTGTCAAGCAATGATCAACAAGCAACTTGACAGAACTTGAAGAATTGTTTAAAGAATAAATGGACAAATGTTGCGCAATCCACGTGTTCAAAAGCTGTTAAAGAGACTTACCCAGAAAGAGTCACAGCTGTAATCGCTGCCAAAAGGTGCTTCTACAAAGTATTGACTCAGAGGACCTAAAACGCATCGCTTTCTGTACGGGGTTGGAACCATGGGGACCCTATCTTTCATATCAGCGAGAAATGATAATAATAAATAACTGTACTTTATTTTACTACATTTGCAAACATTTCTAAAAACCTGTTTCCACTTCGTCATTATGGGGTATTGTGTGTCGATGGGTGAGAAAAATATATATTTTAATCCATTTTGAATTCAGGCTGTAACACAACAATTAATTAAGTAAAAGGGGTATGAATTAAGTAAAGGATTAAGTAAAGGGGTATGAATACTTTCTGAAGGCATGCAGGGTGTAATATGGTCCATGTCATATGGGCATACAGGGTTGTCAAGGCTTGCCGGCTGGCACCGAATGTGAAATGCCCCCAAAGGGGCGATCGTGAGGTGGAAATCGAGAAGAGAAAAAAAAAGTGATTATATAACGAAGTAAACAGATTACAAAAATATATATATATTGCCAAACAGAAAAGTAGTCAAAATGTGCAAGTGGGAGTTTTTTTCTCACGGAAGCACTGTCGACTACTCACTGCACTCGTTGAGATAGCTTCTGGGAAGAACAGATGTGCAGGGATTTGCAAATGTGAAGCACGAATAAGAAACGTGAGTGCTAATCTGACTGCTAGCGTCCTGCGAGAGCACCGGGAAAGAGTATGATTGAGTGTGTGAGAGGCGGAGAGAGAGAGAGAGAGGGTGGAGACTGGGAAAAGAAGGAGTGAGGATGAGATGGAGAGAGCGGTTGAGTGGGTGAAAGAAAATGGAGTGAGAGACTAAGATAGAGGGGAGTGTGTGTGTGTGTTGTACTTTTCCGTGTAAGGATGAGAATGTGTGATAGAAGTTGAAAGAGAACAGGGAGAGCGAGAGGGATGAGACATTTGTTGTGCCCGTGCCAAGACGATGCCCATGCTTGAGTGCTCATCCGTTTGACTGGGAGACACTGGCATAACAGAACCATTCCACTCGCTCAGGAGTGTCGGGCTTTTAAGCAGCCCGCTGCCAACCCTAAAGCCATTGGCATGGAGAAGAATACTTTATATTAGTGCAGTTCTGCACTGCAACAGGTGGCTAACAAGACTACATCGTCATAGAGGACCTTGATCCAAACTCACCCCACACAGGAAACGTAAACAAACTGTGGTAGATAAGGACAATTTGTACAATAGCATTGTAATGGTCGACCGGCAGAAGTAAGAAAGTCCAACAAAAAAAAAGTATAGTTTGATGAAGCTCTGACGCCTAGAATAGTTCAATTTAAAGAGAACCCATTTCGATGAACCTCTAACTGAACACAATGACAATTTCAGTTGACATTTACTTTTTATTCAAACATGAAAGCGTGACTGGCTTTAAATAAACCTACCAGGAGACAAAGCGTCTATCGAAACATGTCAAATCAATAGTTGGCTGGACAAATTACAGTGTATAAAGGATGAATCAGAAGGATTTAGCAATCACACCCATACCATTTCATTCCATTTGCTCATGAGCGTCAGGCTTTTAGCAGCCCACTACCAGTCCTTAAGCCATCAGCAAAGAGAAGATGGCTTTATATTACTGAAGTTCTGCACTGCTACAGCAATTATCACTGAATTATTGTAAAGCACAGAACACAGAAAGAGTTATCACAGTGAATCATTGTAATGTTTGTTTAGGTTTCAATTAATCCCGGGAAAGGATGGGTTGCCAAACGATTTGACAGGAAAAGAAAACGTCATTCATTCATTCTAGTTGTGACTAACAACAAGAATACATAGTCAGAGAGGACCTTGACCCTTAAAAACTGTGGTAGGTAATTCCAACACATACAATAGCAGTGTACTGGTTGACTGGCTTGAATCTTTTTTTATAGTTTGATGAGGCTCTGACACCAAGAATATGAAGTTCAATTCAAAGAGAAAACTATTTCAATTAAGCTATTGCTGAAAACAATGACCATTTCAGTTGACATCTACTTTTTATTCAAACATGAATGTGTGACTGGCTTTAAATAAACCTACTAGAAGACGAAGCGTCTATCGAAACCATAGTGGACCGTATAAATGATGAATCTGAGGTGTTTAGCCATCGCACCTATAACTCTAGGCTAGTCAAATGAGGAAGTTGCAAAATGTGCCCTTGAGGCAATAAAAACAGTTGACAAAACCAAGGCAACCTACCTACCCAGCCAGACTTACTCTCTCTCCTTTCTTTCCCTCTTCCTTGCATACCCTACGGCAACACCTTCCACAGTCACCTAGCACAGCAGTTAGGCAACACAATAAAAAGAGCTAACGGCTAACGCTGTTCCAACAATTCTGCCATCTCATATAGGCGTGAGAACTGCAAAGTGTGTTAATTTCAAAATCAGTCTACCGGAACAGGTCCACCGTGACATTTACTCAATAGCTAGTTACAGCGGGGAGGGTGGAAGAAGTCCTCTGCAAAACACATAGCCGCTGAGTGTTGTTTTTGACAAAATGGTGAGATAACATGGTTGCGCTTCGAGGCGCCGAGGAAAATGGCAGAGGAGGTCTGGAGGTCTGAGGACAGAAAAAAAAATGTCAGTAGATTGGATAAAGCCAGCTGATCCTTGGGAAAAAAACTAAAATGTACCACACAGTGGGGGTAGTAACTGCAGAACTATACTATGATGCTCCCTATTTAGTTCCGAGGATGAGGTGTACTCAGTATTTCTGGCATGTATAGGACCACGGTCCCTGTCATGAAAGGGGGTAATTAGTGGGCGGGGGGCTAAATTGGGGAGAGACAAACTCTTTTCCCCAGAAGGCCTTGTAACGACAATGGCGCCGCCACAAATGGAGGGGATTGCACATGTCATGGATATCAAAAGCTGGCAATTGAAACAAATTAGAGCGCCAAAAAGATTACCAGTTGTCAAAAAAGGATTAGGATTTGCAAAACCCTGTTTATCCACTGTGCTTATTTTCATATGGTAACACGCCGTCTACTTCAGAAACTGAGTCAATATCACATTTTTCTGGCATTGAAAACCGTGTAATAAGGAATTAGGCTGCAGTCAACTTTACACAGCCCAGAGAAAAACTAGTTTCGCAGTTTTTCTATTGTCGACAAAGATATCTAAAGGAGTCGAGATGGTCTTCCGATGACCTTCACAACAAGAGGCCGTACAGGAATAATTTACGCGCTTCGGAGACCACGAGAGAACAAAAACGTGTCTTCTCAAGACCGAGAGATCAGCTCGTTCGGCTTACGCCAGCACTCTCTTGGTCTGCACTTTAAAAAGTCAGACGTCTGCTTTGAACTACCTCTTGGTAATTCTGCTCTCCTTTCCCCTCGCATTCCTCAGCCTTCTTAGGACTCCTACCTCACATGTCTACATGAACTTTCTCAGTCCCCCCCTCCCGTCTTTCCACCGGCCCTGGCGAAATGCTTCAAATTCCTCCAGCACGTAGAGCCCTGGGTGTATTAGAAAAAGAGTCCTGAGCTAAGCTTCCCATGCCCCCGCAACTTAAATCAAATCATCTCTTTGGTTCCAAGAGTTCTCAGAAGCTAAACCCTGCACTTCCAACATTTTTCAGTCCATACTGTAAGTATTAATTCCTGAAACTTTAGAAAAATTCACAAGGCTATGAAGTGCAGCCAAAGGAGGAAAAAAAACTCCACCTCATGGGATGACCACATAGCCTACAGGGCTCGCGGTCGCACTCATCGTCTTTATTACCTTATAGAATGGTGGATATTTCTGAATACTGCAGACAGCTTGAGTTACACATCGGCAAAAGGCTTAGAATCACCATGCAAAGGAGGACTTAGCAGGCTATTGAAGTGTCAAAGACCATATCGGGGTCATTGACCAAATATGGTGGCGCTTTGAAGAGTGACCAGCATTCAGGGGGTATTCAGTACATCGGTATAGATCCGGGAAAACAAATCATCCAAACAGATGCATGATGGAGTTCACACGGAGTCTCTCAACACAAAAAGCGCATGTCTCTCTGCTTGCCGTGTGATTACCGCACGGCAAGAGGTGCCGGAGCACCAAACCAACAGCTTCTACCACCAAACCATAAGACTGCTGAATAGTTATTAATCAAATGGCTACCCGCAATATTAGCACCGACCTTTACATTTTTTTGCACTGACTCTATGCACACTCACTGGACTACACACACACTCATGCATACTACACCGACTCCGACACACACACACGCTTACAAACACAAAACACCACATCTGCATATTGACGCCACACTTTCACACCAACACATACTGCTGCTCCTCTGTTTATTATCTAACCTGATTGCCTAGTCACTTTCACCCCTACCTACATGTCCCTATTACCTCAATCACCTGAACTACTTCATACCCCAGCACACTGACTCGGTACCGGTACTCCTTGTGTAAAGCCTCATTATTGTTATTTTATTGTGTTACCAAAAAAAAGATTATCGCCACCAGAGGCAAAAACCAGCACTATCAACAGCTGGGCTTAAGGGAAACGCTACCTTAAAACTTTAGACAGACCGAATAATTTCAGACAACTTAACAATGTGGAGCAGTGTGCTTCACTCTACATACTGACCTAGTCGTATAGTCTTAAAAGGAGAGGGTACTAACCAAAAGCACAAAACAACTACCATTTACTAAAACTGCACTAACAGACCAGTGGCACATTCATGTTTTACAGTGGCATGGATATTCAAAACTATAGCTTCATGACACTGTGCAATAAAATAAGAATCCTATTCTAGATTCTCTGGCCCAAGGGAAAAAAATGAAAGAATGGCTGCATTCATCTGGAGTGAGGGGGATAGGGGAGAACGTAGAAAGATAGACAGTGGAAGAGAGAGAGTCTTTAATGAACAAAAGGGGAGTGATGCAATGAGAACATGCCTGATGGGATTTTTCTATTTTTTTTCCCAGGCAGAATTTAGCCCATTAATTCCAGTTGAGGAAGCCTATTGGGACATGCCCAGGCAGTTTCCATTGTCACAGAGTGGAGTGTTATTTTGAAAGCCTCAGAGCGGGCCTGTGAGCTGGGCACCTGGTTTAATATCACGTTATAAATTTAAGGCCTGTTACCTCCCGGCCCTCCGGTGCCAAGCCCCGTTCCTCTGACAATAGCGGGCGCGATGCACCGTCTGTCTTCCCCTTATTGCAAAATGTTTATGAAGCCCCCCTGACACCGACTGTACTCAATGCGCTGCGGTAAATGGTTCCCGTGGAAAGGTCTTTTTTGAAGACAGATAAGGCGCTTTGAAATATAGGCCAGCTCTCATTTTCCAAGAGGCTGCAATCCTGACATTTACAAAGGTTGATTATTTTTTTTCATTCAATTATTATCGTCTTTGGAGATTAGAGTGGTATTTGATCTTGCAACCTTTCGATTACTGACCCAACGCTCTAACCACCAGGCTACCTGCAGCCCCCTATATCCTGCCTATTTCGGGCGACATGTAGCCTCGTGGTTAGAGCGTTGGGCCAGTAACCGAAAGGTTGCTAGATCGAATCCCCGAGCTGACAAGGTAAAAATCTGTTGTTCTGCCCTGTTAACGCACTGTTCCTAGGCCGTCATTGTAAATAAGAATTTGTTCTTAACTGACTTGCCTTGTTAAATAAAAGGTTAAAAATATATATATATATATATATATATATATATATATATATATTAGAAGTCGACCGTTTAATCGGAATGGCCGATTAATTAGGGCGGATTTCAAGTTTTCATAACAATCGGAAATCTGTATTTTTGGGCGCCGATTTAACAGATTTTATTTTTTTACACCTTTATTTAATCTTTATTTAACGAGGCAAGTCAGTTAAGAACACATTGTTTTCAATAACGGCCTAGGAACGGTTCAGGGGCAGAAAGACAGATTTTCACTATTTCAGCTCGGGGGATCCAATCTTGCAACCTTACAACTAGTCCAACGCAATAACGACCTGCCTTTCTCTCGTTGCACTCCACAAGGAGACTGCCTGTTACACAAATGCAGTAAGCCAAGGTAAGTTGCTAGCTAGCATTAAACTTATCTTATAAAAAACAATCAATCATAATCACTAGTTAACTACACATGGTTGATGATATTACTAGATATTATCTAGCGTGTCCTGTGTTGCATATAATCTGACTGAGCATACAAGCATCTTAGTATCTGACTGAGCGGTGGTAGGCAGAAGCAGGCGCGTAAACATTAATTCAAACATCACCTTCGTGCGTTTTGCCAGCATGACTTCAAACCTATCAACTACCGAGATGAGGCTGGTGTGACCTAAGTGAAATGGCTGGCTAGTTAGCGCGCGCTAATAGCGTTTCAAACTTCACTCGCTCTGAGCCTTGGGGTGGTTGTTTCCCTTGCTCTGCATGGGTAACGCTGCTTCGATGTGGTGCCTGTTGTCGTTGTGTTGCTGGTTCGAGCCCAGGGAGGAGCGAGGAGAGGGACGGAAGCTATACTGTTACACTGGCAATACTAAAGTGCCTATAAGAACTTCCAGTAGTCAAAGGTTAATGAAATACAAATGGTATAGAGGGAAATAGTCCTATAATTCCTATAATAACTACAACCTAAAACTTCTTACCTGGGAATATTGAAGACTCATGTTAAAAGGAACCACCAGCTTTCATATGTTCTCATGTTCTGAGCAAGGAACTGTAACGTTAGCTTTTACTTTCTTCTCCAATTTAAACCAAATTTAAACCAAATTGAACATGTTTCATTATCTACTTGAGGCTAAATTGATTTTATTGATGTATTATATTAAGTTAAAATAAGTGTTAATTCAGTATTGTTGTAATTGTCATTATTACAAATACAATATATATATATTTTTTCTTCTTCTTCAAATCGGCCAGCTTTTGTGGTCCTCCAATAATCGGTATTGAAAAATCATAAAATCGGCCGACCTCTAATATATATATAAATATATATAAATATATAAATAAATAAATAAATAAAGAGGCATTACAGTTGTTGAGAGGTATGACAGGAATGTTGGAGTTTAAATGCATGTTTGGGCAGCATTGTCTATCTTAAGCTTTCCAAACCTAAGAGGCAACCATGGCACCTAGGCCCAAATACGTCACTGTCTCCATCTGTATAACACGGGACTTGAACCCAGTACCATTAAGCTGCTGTCTCTGGTCATGCTACCGTAATTCTGATGTTTCCTGTCTTTGGTCTCTACATTGGCAGCTTAACAGCGAACATGACAGACAGGGGGAATTTCGAAAGGAGCATCATCTCTCGCTGTTTGATTTTAAGTGGCTGTCTTTCAACACATGAAACCTCAAGACTCGGTACGCCAAGTACCTTTTCACTTTGACATTCAGTCAGTTACGCTTTGATAGCCAATGCATAATCTAGAAAAAATAAACAGCCAGCTAAGCCTCTGTCGGTTACCCCCCTTTCACTGCGGTAAACTCCATTTTGATTGGGGCAATGATCGGAAAACAACGACTTCACATTCAGCTGAACACGCCACAGGGAACTGCAGTTCTTTTCAAAGTAACATGGGAACACAACGCCAAGATAGAGAACTGAACATCAAAAATGGTTTCTTGGCCCAAGTTTCAGCATTCTAATTATCCCAGTAAACTTCACTAAAATTGAATTTGATGCTTTTCTTTCCTGTCAAATGTGTGACAAAACATGGAGTTACTGCAGTCTTGTATGTGTCTGCAGAATGTCTGTGCAACCATTACTTTACATGTAAAAAGAAAAATGTCACCAAACATTATTAGCCGTTGGTCTCAATTGACTAGATTAGCATGACAAGAGTTCATTCGCAATCGAGCACGCCATCTGCACGCGGCACCTTTACAGGTTTTCAACCCAAAAAAATACTTAACGGGCTGAGAGAAGCAACAAACTTTAACTGGGGAAAGTGTGCTTTTCATTTAGCATCCTACAATCAACTTCGGCCTGCTGCACATTCCTGGTCCCGTCGCCCCAGCAACAGCGCTCAAGCAAAGACCATTACAAGTCATGTGGCTCTTTACAGTGTGCTGAAGAAGTCACACTTCTGGCTTGAGCTTCTGCGTATAGAATCAACAAAAAATAGAAGGGACCGGGCACGGGTACTTGGGTTCAATCAATCTCCCATGAAGCTTTGGTTGTGCAGACATGGCTATCGCCTCCCACTATCGCCCCACCCCACTCACCCTGGGATAGTGAAGGCAGCCAAACATGAAAAGACAAAACCATTCGGCACATACTTCCCTTATCTGGCATCACTGAGGGTCGGCCCTACCTTACTCTCGACAGGAAGGGCAATGGGGGGGCAATTTGGGGAAGAAGGCCCGATTTGAAGAGGGGAAAACACAACCTCACAGAGATTTGCCATTAAACATCAAACTATTTAATTTGCCTCCACAAAGAGCTCTTTCAGCACACCGGCTGCCTCCAACTTGAAGCGAAAGGGCAACGCATACATTATCCAATGAGCAAAGGGCAATGCATACATTATCCAACGAGCATCTGGACGGAAGAGGTGATTCACTGGGGCTGTTTGAGACTCCTTCCCTTTTTCCTACATAAATGCAAACACACCGCATGAAGGCCTACACATTTGTTCACCTTTACTACTAGTACATTGTAAGCCTGGAGACTTATCAATATGCATTTTCAACTCTTTTTTCCAATGCTCTTCTTCCTCCAGTTAAGTGAATCAGTGCAAATAGAATGTTCACCACAGTTCACAAAGTAGGCTAACAAACTAAAAAAGACAGTCATTCGATAGTGCTGTCAAAACAGCATCAAAACAAGCAGCCCCTGGAGAAGAAACACAACGAGAGAGAGTCTGGTCGAACGAGCTCTTTACGTCAAAGGCTGAAATACAAGGTATTAGGAGTTCTAACAGAAAGACGCGCTTAATTGATCACAGAGGACCCCGACCCTGACCTCATAAAACGGCAGTCAATCCTTTGGTGGCAAGCACCAAGTCTAATTGATCTACTTGGAGAACTGTCTGCGTCGACAACAACGTACCAGTAGGGGACATATAGGGTCTAGGTCCATAGCTTACCTCACCACTAATCAAGCACAGCCCACGACAAACATCATCCACCCTTCCCTCAGCAACAACAGCTGCATTACTGTCTTTAAAAAAAAAATGAATAGGAACGTTGGTGAAAGCATTTATAGTGCACTGCAGAGTGAAGACCATTAAGAGTCGATCTCAATTTAGATGCACAGAGAGAATGGAATGTCCAGTGGCTTTGTCCCTAAATGAATGCCACTCACCACCTTGGCAACCCCACAACAACAACTTCTACTCGTGATGAGGGGGGGTGTATTATATATATATAATCAACGATATCGCAATATAGCTAGGTGGCTGTACCTGCACCAAAATACCTGCACCAGTATTTTTTCTTCAGAGCTTGTTCTCCATCTTTTTAAATAGGGAGCCATTTTGTTTTTAGCACTTATAGCACTATGACTGATCAAAACTGGTTTCTTCACGGCTCTCTCTCTCTTGCCCCTCTGCAGCAGACATATTGTGAGCAATATGTTTGGAACATCGAATCGCAATAAAATCACAGTATAGATTCGCAATATATATTCAGTAGAATCATGAAAAATACAATAAACACTTTATTGGCACCTAAGTATTGTGATAATATCTTATTTTGAGGTCCCTGGCAATTCCCAGCCTTAAAATTCTACGCCCAACCACAACAGCCACCCTCTCACTTGAAGCCTGAACTAGCCTCCTTTGTGAGAGGAGTCCATCTTGTTGTTCTTATCTCTGTATCATGACCTCAAGCTCCAGCTGTTTGTTCCTTTTTCTAACTGAATATTCATTAAATCAAGGAACTAGATTCCATGCCTGGCCCTGGAAACATCAATCAGGAGAGCGGCATACCTAGCTGGCCTTAAGTGTGTCAGGCCCCTGTTAGCTCGATAACCCCAACAGCAGTGTCTGAGCACACGAGGCCAGAATTAGCTTGGACTGCACACAACATCTCACTAGGGCTCCACATAGCCCCCAGCTCTAAACATGTTTGTGTGATGTGCAGACGTAAATACAAGGGCCAGAGATCCAGATGGGCCCGGGCCAGACGTTTGGCAGATATAGCCGTCTACAGTCGGACAATAAGAACTGGATAGGGGGAAACATGTTGATTCCTATCTTAGAAGTAACAACTTTCTTGGTTTTGCTAATCTTATCTTGGCCTAAAAATGGCTGAATTACTGCTGTTAGCAAAGACAAAACCCTGAAACGGGTTAAAAAAATATATTTTGAAAGCTGAAGTTACATAAATGAATTTCCGCCTCTGTTCACTGAACTAAATTAAGCTGGTGACTAACTATAAAGTTCAAGATTTAGGCTTAAGGGGATAAACGGAGAGCCAAAATTGTATCTTCTTGGCGGTAAGACGAGAGGTATGGGAGTCAAATTGGCACTGAAGACCTTGTCATTTGCACATTCCTCATCACTACCCCTCCATTCTCAAACCCGGGGTTTCAAGAGGATACAGGGGATGAATAAAGCATGCATATACGCAGAACATGAGATTCCAAACGGCATTTAACTTAACCAGCCACAGATGTTAGCCAGCCTTCCCATACTAGCCACCTCAGAAAAACTTTTCCAGAGCTTAAGGTGTGTGTGTGGTTTCTGGCATGTACCCTTTCGTTTTAGCACTTTTCCCATTTGTTTTCTTCTCTTCTCAACCCTTGTTTTTCTACTTGTCGGAGAGCACTAGCTGTGGCTGCATGACTCGTTGAAAGTGATGCTGGGTGTGTTTGATATCGATTTCTTGTAGAGCATAATCCTCATGTGGTAACCTTGCACCCCCTTTCCCCTACTCAGAACCAGACCAACCCCACAAACCACCTCCAGTCAATGCATGAATTCCCAGGAGGCACACCGTTGCCTTGGGCATATTTGGTTTGCTACCAGCTCTGGCTGTGAACCCTAACAACGGGACTGAATAGCAGGGAAATCCTATCATTGCCACTCCTGATAAATCACTCTGAAGGCCGTGGAGGTCGAGGGCAGGGGAGGAAGAGCAGGTCAGGAGCTCCCGGTGACCTGCGTCCAATACATTCAGGAGTGGGATATCAAACAAGAAGTGGGTGTCCCTTACGGAAACAAGAACACTTCAGAGATTCGTCCCAAGATCCACAGCCCCAAGCCAAGGGCCGATTCTCAACTAACAAACCACACATCAGAAATCTCTGTTGCTAAATATAAAAACTTTGTTTCAAATGTCAATTCCCTAAAGAGTGCATTGTGTGTGAGAAAGTTTCTAAAACTTTGATGAGTGGGACCGAAGCCATTTTTAAACCAACCTCAGATGAGTTTCAAATTGCATTTCAAGAATCAAAGGCTCGCTCCAGTTCGCTCTATTTACATTTTCCCTCTGTATCTTTGAACAAAAGAGGTAGAAATATCTACAAGCAACAATCTGACAACTACCCCAGAGAGAACAATCACACTAAGACTGGACAGGCACAATAGCCGACAGATGGTCCTTAAGGAGCAATGCTTCATGCCAGCTCATCCCGTCATGCTAAATTTACCAGCAAAGAAAGTGTGATTTCCCCACAGGTTCATGGAAGGCCCAACTAATTTACTCCACTTAATAATGTGTATGCCTCCACCTGAATCTAAATTAACATTCTCTCGTCAATTTCTCATTTAGCTACTTTAAAATCTGTGAATTACATTTCCAGAGACTTTGCATTGAACTTCCAGACTTAGTGGATAGACTACATATATGCTAAAAACCTAATGTTTTATGCATCAAGTTTCATTTGTACATTAAATATGTATATTCCTATGCAGAAATACATTTTAAAAAGGGGAAAACTGGCACTGAGCCACCCAGAGAATGGTACCTATGTTTAAAACGAAGGGCAGCAAATCAGGTCTGACGCACCCAAAACGGGGGTGACCAGTAGCTTTTTGTGGCAAAACCGTTTGAATTCCAGACGGTTTATTTTTAAACCCTTGGCACAGGTGTTTTAACGTCCGTGAGCAGCTGAAAAAAAGTATTACTACTTTCCTTTTAAGACCACAAAGAGGCCAGCAAGTGCATATCGCCAGCAACACAACCATTTAGATTTGCAATACTAAAGCAGATATGACAATCACAGAAAAATAACTATTTCATTGTGCAAACAATTTCCATCTCATGTGGGATGAGCCAGCATGAAGCATTATTAAATTTGCATATGACTCATTTTTCAACATCGAAACAAAATGCAGTGTTCAGCACAACAGTGCTTGTGTGGGAAAGTGGGAGTCAGTGGGTAAAATCACTAAGCAACCCTCTTAATTCCACGGCAACTAGTTTGGAATGTCTACTACAGGTCTAGGAGACAGCTGCTCCAGCTGTTCCTGACATCAATTCTCTTTGCTCAGACAGAAAAATGAAAGGAATCAGGAAGCTTAGCAGTTCTCCAGGAAGCGAACCTCACCTCTATTCACCATTTCCCCCCACCGCTGATATTTCGGGGGGGAATGGGCAGAAGAGCACAGTCTGCACAGATACAGGGGATTGTACCCCATTTTGCATCCCAGTCATTTACAATTCATGCATGCCCATTTGGTGCCTTAAATAATCAATTATAAACCAAATGGGCCTCCACATAGGGGCAATATGGTAATGACAGAGGAAAAGAAAGTGAGAAACTCACCAGTCTCTTCATCAATGGTGAATATCCCTAGGCCAGAACCGTCCCGTATGGAGTAGTGTATTTCTCCGTCTCTTCCTTTGTCTTCGTCCTGAGCCGTTACTTTCATTACGGATGTCCCAATGAGGACGTCCTCTTTTATAAATCCCTTATCCACAAACGAGGGGAACCACGGGCGATACAGATTCTCATTTACGTCCACTACATCCACCTCAATAAAGCATGTTGACGATAAGGAAATGGGCTTCCCTTTGTCCTTGGCTTTCGCCGTGAGGTTGTACACCTGCTTTTTCTCGTAATCCAGATTCTGCAGGATGCGTACCGCGCCGCTGACTTTGTCCACATCGAAGTTGCCATCCCCGTTATCGATGAGGCTGTACCGTACCTGACTGAACAGCCCGACATCCGGGTCGTGAGCCTCCA
This sequence comes from Oncorhynchus keta, assembly GCF_023373465.1. Lineage (NCBI taxonomy): Eukaryota > Metazoa > Chordata > Actinopteri > Salmoniformes > Salmonidae > Oncorhynchus > Oncorhynchus keta. The sequence goes on along the minus strand of NC_068449.1, from coordinate 44,760,584 downwards.
GCCACATAATCACAGTGCCGATCGGGAGGTCCTCCCTCACCTTCACGCCGTAATTTGACGGGATGAATTTGGGAGGATTGTCATTGACGTCCTCGAGAATGACCTTTAGCAACACTGTAGACACGAGTTGAGGTTCATTAACGGCCTGGTCACGTGCAGCAATCTTCAGAATGTAAACCGGGTGCACCTCGCGATCCAGCGGCTTTTTCACAGTCACTACTCCAGTCAGCTCGTCAATGGCAAACTGGTCAGTGTTGGCCACAATTGAATACCTGATTACTCCGTTATCTCCCTGGTCCTTATCGGTGGAATCCACCTGGACGATTTCAGTCCCCACTGGTGTGTTTTCACTTATTTCCAACGAATATGAGTCTTGCAAGAACTGCGGACTGTTATCGTTAGCATCCAAGATTTTAACGTCTAAAAGACGGGAGGAGGACTTCTGGGGTATTCCTAGATCGTAGACTGTGACGTTCAGTGTGTAGTGGTCCGTCGTTTCCCTGTCCAGTGGAGTGTGAACCAAAAGCCAACCGGTGTTCATATCTACAATGAAACGACTCTCTGTATCTCCTCCTGAAATAACATACACCAGTTTTCCGTTAAAACCACTGTCTGTGTCGGAGGCGCTTAGATGGACTACCCTAGCCCCAATCGGAAGGTCCTCTTTGACCTCAATGACACTGGGGAAGGACTCTGCAAACTGAGGGGAGTAGCGGTTAACCGAATGGATGTCCATGAAGTTATCGTCGGGCTCAGTTGGGGCTTGGATCTTAGTGCCATGAAGCAGCTTTTCTGCCAACATGGTAGCAACCCCAGTGTCGACGCACTTAAGTTGGACAGGCTTGCGAGCTGTGATGACAGTGATGTTCATAGTCATTGGTTCAGTCTCATGCTCTCCATCACTGGCTCTGATGTGTAAGCTATGGAAGGACACTTTAGCTGCCTCCCCCTCGCTCAGTGTTCGTTTCAAAGAAAGCACACCCGAGTTGGAGTTCAACTCAAAGAGATCAAGATCATTCCCAGCTTTTATGTCGTACCGCACGAGCTGCAATTCGTCTGCGTCAATAGCAGACACCGTCGTTATCTGCTCTCCCACGCCATGGTCTCTAGGCACCGTGACTTCACAGTCGACATTTTCGAATAGAGGCTTATTGTCATTCAAGTTATTCAGTGTGACAGTAACTGATGCCTCCACCTCCCGTCGGAAAGGGGTACCCCAGTCTGAAGCCCTAATTTTGAGATTGTAAATCCTTGGCATCAGCTCATAATCCAGTTCCTCTGAGGTGCTGATGACACCAGAGAAGTAGTCGATGACAAACGGCTGCGGGCTCACGTTGGCAATGCTGTAGGTCACATATCCGTTCTCGCCACTGTCCAGATCAGTGGCTTTCACTGCTAACACATTGGTCCCTACGGGTACATTCTCATCCACAGTGGCCTTGTACGAGGTCCGTTGGAACTCAGGGGCATTATTGTTAACATCTATAATGTCAATGATAACCTTAGTCGCTGCCTTTTTGTCAATGGTAATAACTTGTAGTTCAAATTGTGTGGCATAATCCGCATAGATGGGTCCAGTTGTGGTGATTAAGCCAGTGTCTGGATTAATAGCAAAACGATTCTTCTCTGCCTTATATCTGAAAGCATACTTCAACTGTGGATACTTTGGCAAGGCAGTTACCATGGCAACAGGTGTATGGAGAGGGGCAAACTCACTGAGATTGACCCTATAAACAGCACGTTCGAATTTAGGGGGGCCCACTTTAAACTGTGGGGATGTTACATGTACCACTTTCGCTGAAGAAAACTGTGGGGGACTTCCTTTGTCCTTGGCCTGTAACGTGAGGTTGTATCCGAAAATCTGGATGTCCCAGTCTACATCCTTGACCGCTTTGATTTTGTACTCCTTGCTCCCGGGACTAGTTCTCAGGGCCTTAAACTGCTGCAGGGGGTCGCCCGCCACCACGCTCAACGACGCAATCTCCCCATTTGGTCCCTGGTCGTTGTCCTCAACGGTCACTATAGCATAGGTAGGGTCGCGGTCAGTGCCCGAGGGCGCCAGGGTGACGGCGGTGATGACAGGCGCGTGCTCGTTGGCCTGATCCACCCTCACCGTCAGCTTGGCCATGCTACTGAAGCCGCTGCTGCCGTAGAGCTTCATGCCTCGGTCCACGGCCAGGATCTCCAGGTCATACAGCTTGGTCTCAGCGTGATCCAGCTTGCCCGTCAGCGTCACCACCCCGCTAGTGGGGTGGACGGCGAACATATCTGTCCACTCCCGGAAGCTGTAGTAGTACTCCCCGTTCGTCCCAATGTCGGCGTCCGTGGCTGTGACCTTGGCCACACTGGTCCGTATGGCCGTGTTCTCGAGCAGCGAGACGCTGTAGGAGGTGGGAGAGAAAAGAGGCCTCAGATCGTTGGTGTCCTGGACCTGGACCTTGACTCGGGTGCGAGCCTCCACGTTGGTGCCCCTCTCCACGGCTTTGACAGTGAGCAAGTAGTGGTCTTTGACCTCCCGGTTCAGAATGGCAGTGCTGCCTCCTTTGGTCCTTATCCTCAGGAAACTAAAGTCTCCCAGGACGTAGTCCTCTGCTTTGAAAAGGTTCTCATTGTCTCCTGACACTATTTTGTACCGTATCTCCCAGGTGGGGTCTGTGATGTAGATGCCCATCTTCGCATGACTCTCTAAGTAGGTCTTAGCAGCAGAGTTCTCGTATATGGTGGCATTGTAAACAGAGTGAGTGAACTGCAGGACCGTCTCCATCCTTTGGTTCCCTGTGCAGCCGCAGAGGAGCTGCAGGAGCAGCACGAGCAGTGAAGTCAAGTATTTCCCCATTTTCGTACCGTGTTCTCTACCAAACCACCTGGAGACACACAAAACAGAAGGTTAGAATCAAGCAAAAAATAAATAAACATAAAATGAAACATTTAATTCATTTTTCAGAAAATCTCAATAGGGCTGGATCAGTGCTTTCATTTAAGAGCATAATAAAATATGTCTTTATGCTAACAAGCAAAAGGGCTTAATGTTGAACCTTCCTAAGAGAACTGTGGTTTTACAGTGGCACGGTGAACGGCTGCCGTTAATATCTGCTCGACAAAGGTCTCTATCCTTATCCCTCTCTTTACTGTGAGCCTCAATGGACTCCTTTAAATGGCATGACAAATGATGGTCAGGCTGATGAATGGATGTTATGTTAGAGGGGAAGAGGGAGAAAAGATATAGGCCAAATAACGTATTTATCTTAGCCGGCATTCCTCTTAATATTTCAGCAACAGGTTTAAAAGAAAAGACACACTACGTAAATATGTTTTACTGTTTCAAAGCACAATTCAGAGACCAGTCTCTTCACTTCAGAACATATACTAATTTACTTCAACCCTCTATGTAGAAATGATGACGGGGGTCATTGGTAATGACCAAATAGCTGTAAGGCATTCAAGTCTCACTTATTCCATTACAGGTCAAGCGAAAACGGACTTCAAAGCTATGATAAGCAGATTTCACTATTCCTTCTACCAGCCTTTAATTGCACATCTTTGAAATGCTTTGATCTACATGTCATTATAAAAAAAATAGCTCAAGCAGATACATTACACGAAGAAAGGGTTGGAAATGGTGGAAAATTGGTACTGTCCTCGCATAACCAGATATGCAAACTGACTCAAAATAGACGGTCTAACACGAAAGCAAGTGACATTCAGGCATACAGGTTTGTGCTCATATTGGATTTCACATGTATATTACAAGTACATTATTATGCCTGGAAATAGTGTGTGATCAAAACAACTGAATTCTAGCCCGAAAAGCTGTTTCTACACTGACTCTGGGGCCTTAGTTCCTGAGCTTTTCTACTTTCTGTCTAGTAGGCTGTGCTATAATAAACACAGCGCTGCTCTTTGGGCTTTTAGAGGGTTGCCATCCGGAAAAGCACATCCCAGCCTAATGACGGACACTGCTGTCCAGCTGCCTTAGATCATGCTGAATGCATGTGGGCAATAGACTACATCTATACATTTTATGGGGCTAGTAGCATAATGCATGCATGAGAACTTTCAACAACAAAAAAAGTATGCCTTGAGGATATATTCCCCCCTGAGGATTAGGATAACTATTCATGTCTTGAGTGTAGGGCTTTATGGCACGGTAATATCAGGTTAGTAAGCAATCGTAAGTAAAAGAAATACATGTACAATGTTTTTTTTATTTTATTAAGTCTGTATACACAACCAGGATTTTTCGACTGCTGAACTAGGCTATTCCTGGCAAATCAAAGAATGACAATATATATATATATATATATATATATATATATATATATATATACACACACACACGTTTTCCCATGTTATATAGAATAATGAACTTTTTTTTACTGAATTCATATTCTTGGAGGATGGCAAAAGACAAAAACTAAACAGCTTCGTGAAAATCATTGCTTGCTGTCTGTTGTTTATTTGTCCAACACATCCACCAGCGGTCCCCATTCCAATTCATTTCACGTAGACACCGCAGCCGTGCGGGAGCCAGATGTATGGATTGTTTAAAGAAATAGCAACAATGCCCGAACCGCCAATACAACACAACGTGTAAAACAATTCCCACACATAAACAAAAAGCGTAAAACAGTGACCAACTTCCAAAGACTCTCATTTCGATAGTAGCCGATTTAATACCTTTCCTAAACACTTTAAAACGTTAAACTTCACTGGAGGAAGGAAAGGGCTCTGTGATTTCTGTCCACTGCTCGAGCGCCACTGACAGAGAACTAGTCCGGTCGGACTATCTGAACTTTTATTAACTCCGATTCACAAACCACAAAAACAACTTGCTAATTCACAGGGAAAGCGCTATAACAAACACATCACATTACATACCTATTGCCTCATTAACGGCGTGGATTTGGCGGTTTTTCATGTAGTTTGTAAGGTACGAATGTCTGCATGGTAACTACATGGACTTCCCTCTCCGCGACTCTTTCCACTTCTTCTCGTTGCTCCCTTTCTTCAACACTGAATTCGCCCAGTATCTCTCCGCGTTGCGCACGCCCGGATCTACTTTGCTGGCACGAAGATAAAACAACCAGCTCGCTCCCCCGCTTTAAGAACCGAGATAACGGTTAATTTTGATCGGCTCTATTTCCTAATCTAATTTCAATGATTTATTCCTTCCTAGGCTATAATTACTATTATTATCTATTTTTATGTAACCTTTATTTAACTAGGCAAGTCAGTTTTAAGTACAATTTATTATTTACAGTGACGGCCTACCCCTGTCAAACCCGGACGACGCTGGGCCAATTGTGCGCCACCCTATGGGACTCCCAATCACTGCCGGATGTGATGCAGGCTGGATATATTAATAGGCAAATCATTTAAAATATGATTTCATAGGGACAAATAATGCCAATACCTATGCACTATTATCCTATATGATTGCATATTACATGCATCCATAAAGTGAACATTACAATTTATTCCCCCAATGTAGGCTTACAATGTTTTGGCACATTTACGCACGGTGCCAATATTGTTTGAGGTAATCCAAGCAAATTGAAATAGTTTTTTGGGTGTAGGTTTGATTTGTTCTAAATACCGTTTGTGTGAATGGTATCCCTATTATTCTAAACAATGGCCTATACAGTAGTGAGGTTCAAATATCCTACAACGTTTTATTATGAGCCTATGTGGGGGAAAAAGTGTTTTCCTATTTACAACCTCAAATTTAATTTCGACGTGTGCAACGAGAGGCAGTGCACATTTACACGCATGGTATTCAAAAAGTATCTTCACGTTGGAATATTCGTAGTAATAAATGTGCAATAATATCTTATTCCCGAAATTGTGCGCATGGGAGTGTGACCGATATGCGATTGATGGCGCTCTCTCACTATTGTTCAGGCTATTTTCTCTCCAAAGCACTGCGCTCTGGACGGCACATGCTGCTGCTCACCCATAACTTTATAGTGTGTGTGTGTGTGTGTGTGTGTGTGTGTGTGTGTGTGTGTGTGTGTGTGTGTGTGTGTGTGTGTGTGTGTGTGTGTGTGTGTGTGTGTGTGTGTGTGTGTGTGTGTGTGTGTGTGTGTGTGTGTGTGTGCGTGTGCGCGTGTGTATGTGTGTGTGTAGTGAGAGTGGAATCTTGGAGATTGTGAAGCATAGGCTACCAGTAAAATGTACTATTAAAGCCTCCTCGGAAGTTTGTAATGTCAATAATGTTGATGATGATCATTATGAAAGACTCTTGCTATTTTCAATTGTTTTATGCAATACATTATCGTTACTCTATCAGTGTAAAGCAATGCTATTTCCTAGATTACTTACCAGACGAGCTGGATGACGCTACCTCTCCAAAGTTCTGTTCAAATAAATCCCAGAAAATGTTGACAAATTTTGTTTGCGAGCATGTCGTAGAAAACGATAAAGTGACACACAGGAACCAATCCGACACCGGTTATTCCACATTATTTACATTTTCAACTCCTCCGAAATCCGTAAAAGCGACATTTTCATCAAGCGTGTATGGCACTTTGGAGTGCAGCACTTCGGCTGCAACCTCGGTTTAACAGCAGTGTAGCCTACTGTTTCTACCGGGATGCCTCGGGTTTAGGAAGCAGTGACGTAACGAGGCTCACACGCCTTCGTTGCTTTCCTTGCTGATTCCCATACAAGTTCAACTAGAAAGCAAAGCGACTAGGAGTCTGAAAGAATAAAATAGCCAAAAGGATTCACTCGTTGGTAATGCTCAATTGCTTTGCTACAGGACCATAACAATTACTTTCCCTGTTGAACATAAACTAAGGTTGTGTCGGCTATCATTTATGTTATATGGTTACATTAGGCTGCAAATGTCTGCATGAACTCATGAAATGACTGTAAAATGCAATATACGGAAAATATGTTATATACCCTTTATATATTAGGGTCAACATGCATGAAAGTGGAAAACACAAACACAGACTACTATTCCACAGTGCAGTCACAGCCACATACCAGAAGTTAACCCCATGCTGTGTGCAGGTCGGCCACAAACTAACACACCCCCAAGTGCACGTTTGAGTGTGATGCGAACCAGTCATCCGGTGCATGCTGATCCCTGTCCATACCTCATTGAACAACATGAATCAAAAAAATATTATAATTTAACAGTACATATTTCAAGTGTTCGCCCTGTATTATCAGCTATGTACAGTGTTTTAGCAATGTGAAAATAGTTGTAGTATGAATAGTAAGGGGAAGATAATATTGGTGGTATTTACAATGCTCTTTGTGCTCCACTGGTTGCCCTTTTCACATGGCAACAGCCACAAATCTTGTTGCTCTGATTGCGTGCGCATCTCTCTCTCTCTCTCTCTCTCTCTCTCTCTCTCTCTCTCTCTCTCTCTCTCTCTCTCTCTCTCTCTCCGTCTCTCTCTCTCTCTCTCTCTCTCTCTCTCTCTCTGTGTGTGTGTGAGAGATTATCCAATCCCAACCATGACTATTAAATGGAGGAGTGAAGATCAGCTTGTGGGGGTAATGTTTGTTATCTCCATTGGGGTTTCAGTCTACATTCTTTCATGAAAAGGATGATTGACAGTTGGCTATTGACAGACATATCACAGGGATTAAAACAAGGACTTGAGAAGAGTTGTGGTTAGGGTGCTCAAACCCCACTTTAACTTATGGGCATAGAATGCCCACCCAAATCACACCCTGACCAAACCAAAATAGAGACATAAAAAGCTCTCTAAGGTCAGGGCGTGACAGTCATGGTCCGTGTAGGTACTACAACTTAAATCTATTTTCTATGTTTTGGTATTTCTTTGTTTTGGCCGGGTATGGTTCTCAATCAGGGACAGCTGTCTATCGTTGTCTCTGATTGGGAATCATACTTAGGTAGCCCTTTTTCCCTCCTTTCAGAGTGGGTAGTGACTTTTTTTAGTGGCACTATAGCCCTGTAAGCTTCACGGTTGGTTCTTCGTTTGTTGTTTTGTTGGCTACATTTTTAAATGAAAGGGAGAATGTACACTCACCACGCTGCACTTTGGTCCACTTTCGACGGCCATGACAATGACAAGATAGCTCTTACTATGCCTTCAGCAATGTACTTCTTCCCTGTGATTTGTGTCTCCTAGCTAATAATTAAAAAAATACTTTCACATTTAATTTGTAAAATGCACCGAATGCCACAGGTGAAGACCATACTGTGAAATGCCTACTTACAAGCCCCTAACCAACAATGCAGTTTTAGGAAAATACAGTTAAAAATTCAAAAGGCACTCGCACATCTGAGCTATCTTTTTTTCCAGGTGTAAGGTAACAGTTGAATAAAATGAGAAACCCGCACACTGCTCATTAATAATAAGCTTTATGTATCGGGCTCAAGGCCTTCATCAGAGCTTTTTGCCTCGATATGTAAAGCTTATATAAGAGCAGTGATCCCATCAAGAGCAGTGTGTGGGTTTCTTTTTTTCTCAGGAAAAAAGTTAAGAAAATATTTACTAAATACACAGAATAAAATAACAATGATAACAACAGGGGGTGCCGGTGCCGAGTCAATGTCTTGGGGTACAGGTTAGTCGATGTAATGTGTACATGTAGGTAGGGGTAAAGTGACTATGCATAAATAATAAACAGCGAGTAGCATCAGTGTAAAAACAAATGGCCACCCAATAATGTGGGTAGCCATTTGATTAATTGTTCAGCAGTCCTATTATGGCTTGGGGGTAGAAGCTGTTATGGAGCCTTCTGGAATTAGACTTGGCGCTCCGGTACCACTTGCCGTGCGGTAGCAGACAACAGTATATGACTTGGGTGACTGGAGTCTTTGTCAATATTTTGGGCCTTCCTCTGGAGTCTTTGACCATATTTTGAGCCTTCCTCTGACACTGTATACATAGGTCCTGGATGGCAGGAAGCTTGGCCCCAGTGTGATGTACTGGGCTCTCCAGACTTACCTCTGTAGTGCCTTACGGTCAGAAGCTGAGCAGTTGTCAGACCAGGCAGGTCAGTTGAGAACAAATCCTTATTTTCAATGACGGCCTAGGAACAGTTAACTGCCTGTTTAGGGGCAGAACAACAGATTTGTACCTTGTCAGCTCGGGGATTTGAACTTGCAAATTTTTGGTTACTGTTCCAACACTCTAACCACTAGGCTACCCTGCCGCCCCAAGGATGCTCTCGATGGTACAGCTGTAGAAGGTTTTCAAGATCTGACAAATCTTTTCAATCTCCTGAGGGGGAAAATGCATTGCCGTGCCCTCTTCATGACTTTCTTGGTGTGTTTGAACCATGATAGACTTCCAAGATGGCATAGCAGTGGGATGTCTGTTTTGATTTTCTTGTCCCGTCCCTTCTATATATCGTTTTTCTTCGTATACATTTCATATATATTTTTTATATTGTTAATCTCAATTTCCAGCTATGAATATCCATCAATTTCTATCTATTTCCACATACTCTCCTGCAACCTGCCTCACCCAATGTGGTATGTATCTGCTATTTTTTATACTTTAGAACCGGAACGCCCTTCAGGAGCTAGCCAGCTAACTGTCAACCGGCTCTACCATTGCGACGTCCCCCTGAGGCCCATCTGCTAGCCTGCTAACCCTGGCCTGATAGCTGCCTCAATCGCCGTGCCTTCAGCTGGCCTAGCTACTCACTGGACCCTATGATCACTCGGCTACACATGCCTCTCCCTAATGTCAATATGCCTTGTCTGTTGTTGTTTTGGTTAGTAACTTTTGAGTTATTTCACTGTAGAGCCTCCAGCCCTGCTCCATATAGATAAGCTAGCCCTTTTTACCACCCCCCACACTTGCGGTGACCGCACCTGGCTTAAATGGTACCTCTAGAGACAAAACCTCTCTCATCGTCACTCAATGCCTTGGCTTACCTCCACTGTACTCACATCCTACCATACCCTTGTCTGTACATTAAGCCTTGAATCTATTATTCCGCATCCAGAAACTTGCTCCTTTTACTTTCTGTTCCGAACGCACTAGACGACCAGCTCTTTTAGCCTTTTGCCGCACTCTTATTCTACTAATGCAATCCTAATGCAGAGATAGCAGAGATCGCCTGCAAAGTTCTGTCATACTATCCAGGTCTGTGCCCAAACAATTCGAGCTTCTACTTCTAAAAATCCACCTTTCCAGAAACAAGTCTCTCACCGTTGCCCCTTGTTATAGACCCCCTTCAGCCCCCAGCTGTGCCCTGGACACCATATGTGAATTGATCGCCCTCCATCCATATTTCAGTGTTCGTACTGTTAGGTGACCTAAACTGGGACCTGCTTAACACCCTGGCCGTCCTACAATCTAAGCTAGATGCCCTCAAACAAATTATCAAGGAACCTACCAGGTACAACACTAAATCCGTAACACTAAATCCCTGCACATCCGACAAGCGTCAGAGCCGGTGTAGTAGGATTCAATCTTCGTCCTGTATAGACGCTTTGCCTGTTTGATGGTTTGTCTGACAGCATAGCAGGTCTTCTTATAAGCATCCATTAGTGTCCCACTCCTTGAAAGCGGCAGCTCTAGCCTTTAGCTCGGTGCAGATGTTGCCTGTTATCCATGGCTGGTTGGAATATGTACATACGGTCACTGTGAGGACGACGTCGTCGATGCACTTATTGATGAAGCCAGTGACTGAGCTGGTAAACTCTTCAATGTCATTGGATGAATCCCGTCTGTGCTAGCAAAACAGTCCTGTAGCGCAGCATTCACGTCATCTGACCACTTCCGTATTGAGTGAGTCACTGGTACATCCTGCTTTAGGTTTTGCTTGTAAGCAGGAATCAGGATGATAGAATTATGGTCAGAATTTCCAAATGGAGGGCGAGGGAGAGCTTTTGTATGCATCTCTGTGGGTGGAGTAAAGATGGTCTAGAGTTTTTTTTCCCTCTGGTTGAACGTGACATGCTGGTAGAAATGAGGTAAAATTAATTTAAGTTTGCCTGCATTAAAGTCCCCGTCACTAGGAGCGCCACTTCTGGATGAGCATTTTCTTGTTTGCTTATGGCCTTATACAGCTTGTTGAGTGCGGTCTGAGTGCCAGCGTTGGTTTGTGGTGGTATATAGATGGCTATGAAAAATATACATTGGTAGATAGAGAACCTTATGATAATTGGTAGACCACACCATCTCAGGCGAGCAATACCTCAAGACTACCTTAATATTAGACATCATGCACCAGCTTTTATTGACAAATAGACAAAACCCCACCCCTTGTCTTACCGGACGTAGCTGTTCTGTCCTGCTGATGCACGGAAAACCCAGCCAACTGTACATTATCCGTGTTGTCGTTCAGCCACAACTCTGTGAAGCATAAGATATAACTGTTTTTAATGTCCCATTGGTATGCTAGTATTGAACGGAGCTCTTCCAGTTTATTCTCCAGTGATTGAGTGTTGGCTAATAGAACAGATGGTAGAGGCGGGTTACTCACTCGCCAACCAATTCTCACAAGTTACCCTGATCTCCGCCCCCTGTATTTCCTTATTTTCTTCATGCTAATGACAGGGATTTGGGCCTTGTCTGGGAGCAGCATTATATCCTTCGCGTCAGACTCATTAAAGATACATTTTTCGTCCAGTTCGAGGTGAGTAATCGCTGTTCTGATATCCAGAAGCTCTTTCGGTCATAATAGACGGTAACATCAACATTACGTACAAAATAGACAATGCGAAAAAACACACAAAATAGAACAATTGGTTAGCACAATAAGACAGCATTTTCCCAACTATGTCCCAAATGCAACCCTATTCCATACAAAGTGCTCTACTTCTGACCAAAGGTAGGGCACTTTATGGGGAAAAGGGTACCATTGGGACATAGACCTTGACTCCTATAAAACAATGGAATCTGAACCCAAAGGTTCAAAACCAGTAGGAGGGGTGATTGAGTTATATTCGCTAAAAGTATAACAAATTGCCCCCATTGTCCCAGCAATGCTTACCCCAAGGCTGATATCTTGTTTTTGAATCACAAACTATTCCAAACATTCTCACAATGTCACACTGTGCATTTTGCACCCCCATCACAATGCTAATGTGTTAGTGTTAAACGAGTTGTACTTGGTGGGGATTTCAGGCAATTTCATAAGCGTTTATGGGGAATAATAAAAGTGCAAAGTTTTTCCTCCTGCAGCTAGTGTGAACGACTGCTGTGCGCCAAATACAAATTCCCTCTTCTCCCTTGAGTGAGGCAAGAAGACTTTCGTAACAAATCCTCATGGTTGGAGCTCTACTTGTAATTACCCACCAAAAATGATAGTACAGAACCACGCTCTCAACATTTTAAACAAACTGCTATGAGAATTGACAGTCATTATGCATTATTTTATATCTGCGTCAGACACAACACTGTCCATAGGGTCATTTTGTATAGGGATCGCAGCTTGTTTGCTTTAAAGGCCCAATACAGCCGTTTTTATATCAATATCAAATAATTCCATTATTACCCTACTGTAATACATTTCCGTTAAAATGGGAAAAAATGTTTTTTTTGGCAAAAAAAATATTTCTCAAGCAAACATTTTGCTAAGACTGTCCTGGGAGTGGTCTGAGTGGGAAGGGGAAAACTAGCTGTTATAGGCAGAGAGGTTTGGAACTCTCTTTGTTATTGGTCTATTAACAAATTTACCGCATGGTGATGTCACCATGAAAAGCTGAAACTGCCGCCCATGCAAACCTGCTGATTAGAAGGTCCTGAATAGATACAGTGCCTTGCAAAAGTATTTGGCCCCCTTGAACTTTGCGACCTTTTGCCACATTTCAGGCTTCAAACATAAAGATATAAAACTGTATTTTTTTGTGAAGAATCAACAACAAGTGGGACACAATCATGAAGTGGAACGACATTTATTGGATATTTCAAACTTTTTGAACAAATCAAAAACTGAAAATTGGGCGTGCAAAATTATTCAGCCCCCTTAAGTTAATACTTTGTAGCGCCACCTTTTGCTGCGATTGCAGCTGTAAGTCGCTTGGGGTATGTCTCTATCAGTTTTGCACATCGAGAGAAAAATGTTTTTTCCCATTCCTCCTTGCAAAACAGCTCGAGCTCAGTGAGGTTGGATAGAGAGCATTTGTGAACAGCAGTTTTCAATTCTTTCCACAGATTCTCAATTGGATTCAGGTCTGGACTTTGACTTGGCCATTCTAACACCTGGATATGTTTATTTTTGAACCATTCCATTGTAGATTTTGCTTTATGTTTTGGATCATTGTCTTGTTGGAAGACAAATCTCCGTCCCAGTCTCAGGTATTTTGCAGACTCCATCAGGTGTTCTTCCAGAATGGTCCTGTATTTGGCTCCATCCATCTTCCCATCAATTTTAACCATCTTCCCTGTCCCTGCTGAAGAAAAACAGGCCCAAACCATGATGCTGCCACCACCATATTTGACAGTGGGGATGGTGGGTTCAGGGTGATGAGCTGTGTTGCTTTTACGCCAAACATAACATTTTGCATTGTTGCCAAAAAGTTCAATTTTGGTTTCATCTGACCAGAGCACCTTCTTCCACATGTTTGGTGTGTCTCCCAGGTGGCTTGTGGCAAACTTAAACAACACTTTTTATGGATATCTTTAAGAAATGGCTTTCTTCTTGCTACTCTTCCATAAAGGCCAGATTTGTGCAATATACGACTAATTGTTGTCCTATGGACAGAGTCTCCCACCTTAGCTGTAGATCTCTGCAGTTCATCCAGAGTGATCATGGGCCTCATGGCTGCATCTCCGATCAGTCTTCTCCTTGAATGAGCTGAAAGTGTAGAGGGACCGCCAGGTCTTGGTAAATTTGTAGTGGTCTGATACTGCTTCCATTTCAATATTATCGCTTGCACAGTGCTCCTTGGGATGTTTAAAGCTTGGGAAATCTTTTTGTATCCAAATCCGGCTTTAAACGTCTTCACAACAGTATCTCGGACCTGCCTGGTGTGTTCCTTGTTCTTCATGATGCTCTCTGCGCTTTTAACGGACCTCTGAGACTATCACAGTGCAGGTGCATTTATACGGAGACTTGATTACACACAGGTGGATTGTATTTATCATCATTAGTCAGTTAGGTCAACATTGGATCATTCAGAGATCCTCACTGAACTTCTGGAGAGAGTTTGCTACACTGAAAGTAAAGGGGCTGAATAATTTTGCACGCCCAATTTTTCCGTTTTTAATTTGTTAAAAAAGTTTGAAATATCCAATAAATGTCGTTCCACTTCTTGATTGTGTCCCACTTGTTGTTGATTCTTCACAAAAAAATACAGTTTTATATCTTTATGTTTGAAGCCTGAAATGTGGCATAAGGTCGCAAAGTTCAAGGGGGCCGAATACTTTCGCAAGGCACTGTAGTATTTTCAACCAGCAACAATCAGGAAATAACACTGTTCTAATTTTTGCACACTTTTAAAGTGTTGATTTCATAAACTGTTGTACAATATGATATAAAACACAGGAGAAAAACATATTTTGACCGCTTTGGGCCTTTAAGCAAACACGTATCTGTTTGCCATGGCAGTGTCTGGAATAATGCACTTCTTTCCTCCAGACTTCTTCTATGTCTGTCCGTCTTACAAATATCCACACATGCTCTCTGAAAATAAATGTATAGCTCATAACCTTTAGATCTGCCCCTTTGACTCAGAACAGAAGTTGTTGCTTGATGAAGGCCATTGCTGGTCAGTTGGCTCTGAGAAATAATTGAACATACAATGAAATCTGATCTTAGAATACCTTTGACTCAGAAGTTGTTGTATGTTGAAGATCACTGCTATTCAGTGGACCTACTACTACTAGCCAGAAACATTTATCCTGGTTGAACCAGACTGAATGCTGTGAAACAATGGCTAATGCAGTGTTCAGTCTGGTTGTCCCAGGTGGATCACAATGGAACATTGGAATGGATCCATTAGCTTCATAAACAAGCCGGCACAGCCTCATTAAACTCTGAACATTTGTTTTGTGACATACCCCTCTGGCAAACTTGACAGGACCCGTCAGACCCTCAACATTTCAGACTATCCACCTGCAAACCAAATGAGTCCAGCCTTCTAAACCACAATATAGATCCTAATTAGCAAATCAATGGTTCATCTTTAGCCGCGTGTTGCCTAGTCTTTTTGAGGCATTCTCTGAGGTCCATTGTCATCGGCTCTGCAGAAAGAAACGAGGTCAGTGGAGGTGAGCCATCAAGCGTGAGGGCAGGAAGAGTTAACCACACAAAAGGATAGAGAGAGAGAGAGAGAGAGAGAGAGAGAGAGAGAGTAAGCCCAATTAATTATACATACTCAAAGAATCAGAAAGACAAAGAGAGGGGTGTGGTGTGAAAGGTAATGGGATGAGGGAGGTAGATATAACCACGCTATTATAATAGAGTGTCAATGGAATTCATTGGATCTACTGCAGGTACATGTATTTAAATATGAGAGTGATGGGAGCTAAGATAGGAACTAGCTCACTACATAACATGATGTATAGTCCTTTAGCATCCAAAGTGACTTGCAGTTTATATGACACATATTTAATATACAGTATGTGGCCCATGCCAGAATCAAACCCACATCCCTGGAATTGCTAGCACCTCTCTATCCCACTGCACCATTGCAACCATTATCAACCCTGCTTTCAATATTGGGTAGATGAGGACAAACAAAATTGACAGCTGTGCCATATGAATTGAAAAATAGTTGGGAAGAGATTTTCGATGTAACAATCCCATGGCACATGGTTTATGAATTGACACGCAAACGACGCCGGATTCAAAACTTCACATTTTTCAATTTAAATTATTATAAAAAATTATTGCAACCAATAGAATGTTATATACTGTACAGTTGAAGTCGGAAGTTTACATACACCTTCGCCAAATACATTTAAACTCGTTTTTTCACAATTCCTGACATTTAATCCTAGTAAAAATTCCCTGTTTAAGGTCAGTTAGGATCAACACTTTATGTTAAGAATGTGAAATGTCGGAATAATAGTAGAGAATGATTTATTTCAGCTTTTATTTGTTTCATCACATTCCCAGTGGGTCAGAAGTTTACATACACTCAATTAGTATTTGTTAGCATTGCCTTTAAAAATGTTAACTTGGGTCAAATGTTTTGGGTAGCCTTCCACAAACTTCCCTCAAAAATTTGGGTGATTTTGGCCCATTCCTCCTGACAGAGCTGGTGGAACTCAGTGGAACTCAGTCAGGTTTGTAGGCCTCCTTGCTCGCACATGCTTTTTCAGTTCTGCCCACACATTTTCTATGGGATTGAGGTCAGGGTTTTGTGATGGCCACTCCAATACCTTGACTTTGATGTCCTTAAACCATTTTGCCACAACTTTGGAAGTATGCTTGGAGTCATTGTCCATTTGAAAGATCGACCAAGCTTTAACATCCTTACTGATGTCTTGAGATGTTGCTTCAATATATCCACATCATTTTCCCACCTCATTATGCCATCTAGTTTGTGAAGTGCACCAGTCCCTCCTGCAGCAAAGCACCCCCACATCATGATGCTGCCACCCCCTGCTTCATGGTTGGGATGGTGTTCTTCAGCTTGCAAGCCTCCCCCATTTTCCTCCAAACATAACGATGGTCATTATGGCCAAACAGTTATGTTTTTGTTTCATCAGACCAGAGGACATTTCTCCAAAAAGTACGATCTTTGTCCCCATGTGCAGTTGCAAACCATAGTCTGGCTTTTTTATGGTGGTTTTGGAGCAGTGGCTTCTTCCTTTCTACGCGGCCTTTTAGGATATGTTGATTAAGGACTTGTTTTACTGTGGATATAGATACTTTTGTACCTGTTTTCTCCAGCATCTTCACAAGGACCTTTGCTGTTGTTCTGGGATTGATTTGCACGTTTCCCACCAAAGTACGCTCATCTCTAGGAGACAGAACGCGTCTCCTTCCTGGGCGGTATGATGGCTGCGTGGTCCCATGGTGTTTATACTTGCATACTGTTGTTTGTCCAGATGAACGTGGTACCTTCAGGCGTTTGGAAATTGCTCCAAACGATGAATCAGACTTGTGGTCTACAATTGTTTTTCTGAGTTATTGGCTGATTTCTTTTGATTGTCCCATGATGTCAAGCAAAGAGGCACTAAATTTGAATGTAGACCTTGAAATCCACCCACAGATATACCTCTAATTGATTCAAATGATGTCAATTAGCCTATCAGAAGCTTCTAAAGCCATGAAATAATCTTCTGGAATTTTCCAAGCTTAAAGGCACAGTCAACTTCGTGCATGTAAACTTCTGATCCACTGGAATTGTGATACAATGAATTATAAGTGAAATAATCTGTCTGTAAACAATTGTTGGAAAAACTACATGTGTCAGGCACAAAGTAGATGTCCTAACCGACTTGCCAAAACTATAGTTTGTTAACAAGAAATTTGTGGAGTGGTTGAAAAACGAGTTTTAATGACTCCAACCTAAGTATATGTAAACTTCCGACTTCAACTGTATGTGGGAGATAAAACCTTCCCAGCTCTGCAGAATTTGCTGTGAGGAGGCAGAGTCATGAGTCATAAGATCATTTATTTTGGTACTGTCCATATGTAGCTCGTTTTTGGTCACAGGCCCAGGAATGGCTGAAGATTTGTAACATTTACCTAGAGCTAACATTGCACATCACAATACTGGGTGATTTGAAAAGTCATAGTCAATCGATCAATAATATAATAATTATTTTAGCAAAACTGTTTCTTACAATCTGTAAAAATTATTAGAATATAAATTTTCGGAACTTTTGTGAAGCAATACAGCACAGTTAAAAAATATACAAATATATGGCGTTATGAGATAGACGGGAGGGGTTGAATGGAGCTGAAGAGTGGGACTAATAACAAGATAACAAACGTAAAGCTTACAGGGTCTGTAAAATGTATATAGGTTCAGAACTAATGTGAAATAGCCCAGTTACAAATATAGGGCAAACATGAATCACACTGGATGGACATCAGAAATAGAGGAAGGCCAGGACAAAAAACTACCAAATTATAAATATTGCAAAATAAATTGTGTCCTTAAAATGTATATAGTATGTATAAGCTGGAAGTAGAAGTCTAAGTGTTATTGTTTATTAGTTTACTCCAATTAGGGGCGTTTGAAGAAACTTTAAAAGTTCTTGAAATGTTCCGTATTGACTCACCTTCATGTCTTAAAGTAATGGTGGACTGTAGTTTCTCTTTGCTTATCTGACCTGTTCTTGCAATAATATGGACTTAGTCTTTTACCAAAAAGGGCTATCTTCTGTATACCACCCTGTCACGATCGTCAAAATAACATTCGGACCAAGGCGCAGCGTGATATGGGTTCCACATATTTTTATTTGTGAAACGCAAAAAACAATAAAGAGCAAACGACACGTGAAGCTATGGAGTGCTCACAGGCAACTACACATAAACAAGATCCCACAAAAAAACAGTGGGGAAATGGCTGCCTAAATATGACCCCCAATCAGAGACAACGCTAAACAGCTGCCTCTGATTGGGGACCATACCAAGCCAACATATGAATAAAACAACCTAGATTACCCACCCTAGTCATACCCCGACCAAACCAAAATAGAGAATAAAAGGGCTCTCTATGGTCAGGGCGTGACAGTACCCCGCCCCCCCAAAGGTGCGGACTCCGGCACCAAAACCTGACTCTATAGGGGAGGGTCTGGGTGGGCATCTAGCGTCAGTGGCGGCTCTGGTGCGGGACGAAGAACCCGCTCATCCCTCGGATCCAGCCTCGGTGGGGGCTCTGGTGCGGGACTTTGCCACCGCCCCAGACCACGGGTCCAGCCATGGAGCAGGGTAGAACGCTGCACTCGGACTGGGCACCGGCGCCGAGGAAGGCCCCGGCCATGGAGTCGAGTTGGCCGCTGTGCCTGGACTGGGCACCGACGCAGAAGGCGGCTCCGGCCATGGAGCAGGACTGGACGTCATGCCTGGACTGGGCATCGGCACAGAAGAAGGCTCCGGCGTTGGAGCTGAACTGGATGCCGTGCCTGGACTGGGCACCGGCGCAGAGGAGGGCTCCTGCCCTGGAGCGGGACTGGACGCCTGGACTGGACACCGGCGCAGAGGAAGTCTCCTGCCCTGGAGCTGGACTGGACACCTTGCCTGGAAGCTCCGGACCGTGGACCATCGCTGGAGGTTCCGGACCGGGGACCGTCGCATGAGGTTCCGGACCGGGGACCGTCGCATGAGGTTCTGGACCGTCGCTGGAAGCTCTGGACCGTCGCCGGAAGCTCCGGACTGGGGACCGTCACCGAAAGCTCTAGACTGGTGACACACACTTCAGGGCGCATGCTAGGAGCAGGCACAGGACGTACCAGACTGGGGAGACGCACTGGAGGCCTAGTGTGTGGAGCTGGCACCGGTGGTACCGGACTGGTGACACACACTTCAGGGCAAGTGCGAGGAGCAGGCACAGGACGTACCGGACTGGGGAGGCGCACTGGAGGCCAGATACATGGAGCCGGCCCAGGTTTCACCGGACTGATGACAGGTTTCTCCAAACGCCTGCGTTGCCGCATACTCCTAGCCAACTCCATTCTCCGGTATCCCTCCTCACACTGTTCCAACGATTCCCAGGCGGGCTCTGGCACTCTCCTTGGGTCGACCGACCACCTCTCTATCCCCTCCCAGGTGGTCTCTGGCTCTCTCCGTTCACTCTTCTCCAATTTCTCCATCTTCTCCCAGATGGGCTCCCAAGTCCAGGATACCTTCTCCTCCAGGGGCACGCTACTTGGTCCTGGTGTGGTGGGATCTTCTGTCACGATCGTCGAAATAACATTCGGACCAAGGCGCAGTGTGATATGGGTTCCACATCTTTTTATTTGTGAAACGTAAAAAACAATAAAGAGCAAATAACACGTGAAGCTATGGAGTGCTCACAGGCAACTACACATAAACAAGATCCCACAAAAAAAACAGTGGGGAAATGGCTGCCTAAATATGATCCCCAATCAGAGCCAATGCTAAAAAGCTGCCTCTGATTGGGGACCATACCAGGCCAACATAGAAACTACAGGAAACATATGATCTCTGTAATTGCAAACAAAGGTTTCTGTACCAAATATTAAGTTCTGCTTTTCTGATGTATCAAATACTTATGTCATGCAATTGAATGCAAATTAATTACTTACAAATCATACCGTGTGATTTTCTGGATTTTTGTTTTAGATTCCGTCTCTCACAGTTGAAGTGTACCTATGATAAAAATGACAGACCTCTACATGCTTTGTACGTAGGAAAACCTGCAAAATCGGCAGTGTATCAAATACTTGTTCTCCCCACTGTAAAGAGGGAGTTGAGGATTTACGAGAACAACATCTGAGGAGAGGACAACTCCAGCAAACCAACTCCATTATCACCATCATCCCTACCACTCGGCTGCCAGAGAAATCGATGCCTTCACCAGGAGCAGTCACAGCTAGTAGAGACCTGGACGCTCTCAATTTCTCTTTTCTTCAGCTACTATTTTTTATTTTTTATTTTTCGTCAGTATACTGCAATTTAGATTTTAGAGGCAAATTTGGACTAGACAGCCTAACCAATAATACAATCCTTTATATATTTGACCAGTCATTTTCCCCCTTCAATCCTAATCCCATGGGAATTGTGTTGGGGTTATACACAAAATGTACATTTTGGACATGGATTTGCATGTTTGGATTAGAAAAGCTGTGTAATAGACGCTCGTGTTTGTAGAAAAAGTGCCTCCATCTTGTTCTGACACACATTAAAGGGATGCTCGGTTCCTTTTCACAAATATACATTACTCATCCGCGACTCTGCGGTCACTGATCATTTTGTTTGAGAAAATTTGCTTTGCTCTCTATATCAGGCAGAAACACATGTTAAAGTCTAGAAGACTCCCAAGTCCACATTTTCTGCATCAGAAGCGAAGCTCCGCACTGCCGCCTCGACGAGCGACTCAACAGTCAACAACAGACACCTCCTCTGTGTTCATCAATTTGCATCACAGGATTTAAGAAGTGAGAGTAGAGAGATAGAGTGGATTGTGAATTCTTTGAGCCTTTAAGCACCATACATAGTTCCACATATCCAGTTGATTCTCAACCTGCCTACATGTTTCCTTTCACATATTGCAGCAAATGTTGCATAACAGAACATGATATTCTCTTCTCCTCCTCTTCCACTTCACTCCTCCTTCCTCCTTTTCTTTGACAAAAACAAGCCAAACATACAGTACTCCTCTGGGCGATCATGTATTATGTATCTCCGCACACATTTGCTTATCTAATAGGAGCGTATCGTCTGTTATTTAGGACGTTTAGGGAAGAGAACGCCCCTGGGCCTTGCCTGGTTCTAATCCTCAGATCTGGCCCATGATGTCACATCGCTCCTGGGAATGGGAAGATACTCAGAGGCTCTAGGCGACGACTCCCGTCTCGTAGCTCGACATGGAGAGGCTTGGTGTTCCTTAATCTTGACGCACACATCCCGTTAGCGGGATCATTTACATCAACATCCGCTGAATTGCAGAGCGCCAAATTCAAATTAAATTACTAAAAATATTAAATATAGCAAAACACCATTTAGCTTGTTGTTAATCCACCTGGTATGTCAGATTTCAATAAAGCTTTTTGGCGAAAGCATACCAAGCGTTTATGAAAGAACACCTCTATCAGTAGATAAAATATTACAAACAGTTAGCAGCCAAGTAGATTGGTCACGAAAGTCAGAAAATGTTTTTTATAATCAATCCTCAGGTTGTTTTACAATATATAATCGATAATATGTCAACCTGAATGTAGCTTCTTCCATAGGAGAGAGAGAGAAAATGGCTGTTGCGCATGAAAAACTCTGCTGGCACCCAGGCATCCACTGACGAGATGGGTTCTTTCTCGCTAATTTTTTCAAAATAAAAGCCTGAAACTATGTCTAAAGACTGTTCACATCTTGAGGAAGCCATAGGAAAAGGAATCTGGTTGATATCCCTTTAAATGGAGGCAAGGCATCCAATGGAACAGAGAGCTTTCAGGAAAAACAGCACTTCCTTGTTGGATTTTCCTCAGGTTTTCGCCTGCAATATCAGTTCTGTTATACTCACAGACAATATTTTGACCGTTTTGGAAACTTTAATCTGACAATTATATGCATATTCTAATTTCTGGGCCTGAGAAATAGGCAGTTTCAAATGGGTACGTTTTTTTTTAGCCAAAAACGAAACTACTGCCCCCTACACTCAAGAAGTTACAGTCTGGAATTCGAAACACAGGAAAATGGTAGCTCCACCACTTGTTTTTGTATATCACTGAGAGATGGGTCTGGGGAAATGTAACCCCTCTCAAATAAATAAAGAACGCACTAATCCCAAACTGCAGCTTTGAGGCTCAGAGAGAAAAGGCTCTGAATGGCCATTGCAAAGACAATACAGATCATGTGTGTTTTAGACCTTAATGCCTGTAGGTCCAGATAGTACTACACTCTTAGTTATTCGGCTGTCCCCATAGGAGAACCCTTTTTGGTTCCAGGTAGAACCATAAAGGGTTATTTTTAAGGGGACTCCTATAAGGACAGCCCAAGATCACTTTAAGGTTCTAGATCGCACCTTTTTTCATCAGCTAGATTAAAGACAAGCAGCACATTGGCATTACAAAGTATTTTCCAAAGCACTGGTTAGCCTAGATTAAGGGCTAATGTCTGGATTCAGTTGGGATTCCATAATCCTTGGAAATGATTCAGCTTTGAAAACATAAAACTGCGCACCCTTCTGTATACATTGTAAGAATAAACAGACTGCAACAAAAACGGACTGTTAGGGCAAATGCCAGAAGAGCTGGTCCATCTTTAGCCCACTGGGCCTGTCTAAATTGGGTTGTTTTTCACAGAATGATCATATATATTTGTCTAGAATTATTATTTATTTGGCCTCGTAGGAAAGAATGGCCCGATGTGGGGGCCTTGAGGACCAATTGGGGCCGGTGTGTTAGAAATTCCTTGGGGCCCAGTTTGTCCCTCATTCAGTAGAGTATGTATAAGGATACTCAGTGATGTCTCTACAATAGTGGTCCTTAACAGTAGTAACGCCAGTCAATGGCGCGAGAGTCAGTCACTTTAAAATGCGTGCAGTGGAAGGGACAAGTCTCAGTATATGGCCCACAGCTAGAAATCACAGCGGGGACAGAGAGACAAATCAGTGGAGCAGTATAGAGACGGTGGCATTCATCAATTATAGATGGGCCTCACTCCCAGCCAGCAGCCAGCAGCCAGCACACTGTGGAGACCACAGTACAGTGAGATGTACAGAGAAGTACACTGAGATGCACAGAGAAATGAATGGGAGTCAGAAGACACACACATACTGCTCTTTCTTGTCTTTTTTTCTGCCTCTCTGTCTGTCTGTCTCACACACACACACACACACACACACACACACACACACACACACACACACACACACACACACACACACACACACACACACACACACACACACACACACACACACACACACACACACACACACACACACACACACACACACACACACACATCTGCTGTTCTGTCGCACGCACCATCGACCCATCTACCTAAAAAAAATATGTTTAAATTCTTTCAGATAATTTATAAATAAATCTATTCATATACAAAAGTGTTTTTACCTCACATAGCTCAACCATAAGGCCCCAATTCAAATCAACACACAAGCTGTTCCCCTTGCAGACTTTGTCATTGTATATTGATGCAAAACCACACCTGTGCTTGGCGACAAAAATGTACATGAAGCTGCAGTATGGTTTTCCTTTATATGCAATTGATTGACTTCAGGCCGTATTGTATTCAATGGTTAATATCAAGGAACTAACTCAAATGTTCAGATGTCAGACAAGATTCACTGAACACCTCCGTTAGAGTAGGACCACTCCAACTCAAGCTGCTAAGCAGGCATACATAATTGCCAACTTGCTCTAATTGTTCTTATGGTTAAACATGTGACCAGACATATTCATATGCAGAACCCAGAGGGCCAGAGGGAGCCAATCAAAGCCCAGCGTGAGGGTCAGTGTCCATTATGTGTGAGCACAAATCTAATTAACATTCAGATATGATCAGACAGCAGGACACTACAGGTTTGATTAATTATTTATTTCATAATAGGCCCCTAGTCACTGATTTTGGGCCAGTTTTGTATTTCCCCCACTTATGGTAAAGATTTGGATTAGGGGAGGGTAAGCTGATCCTAGATCTGTACCTAAGGGAAACTTCACCCCGGAGCATAGAAGTTTCCCATTGATCAGCTAACCATTCCCAAATCCTAACCATAACCATTAGGGGCAAAAGGAAAAACTGACCATAGATCAGCTTCTAGAAAGCCTAAGTGCAACTTTACCTTACCTAGCAACATTACCTTACCTAGCAACATAACAGCATACCTCAGTGATTTTTCCATCTGTTGTTCACATCGGAGACGTCAGGGACAACAAACACAGACGGACTCATCTCATATTTATGAGTTAATTGTTTGTTGCTCTTTCTCTCCCTCCATCCATCTCTTCCCGCCATCTCCCTTGTCCATCGCTCTCTTGTCTGAAACCTTTCAGGACGCTAATGTTATGCGGTTGACATGTGGACTGACAGATTGGAGAGAGAGAGACACTCTAATCCCACACCTGTCTCCCATGTGGCGTCTCGACTATGGGCTCCTATTTGCAAATCAGCAGCCATTAAAAAAGGCCTTCGTCAGTGTTAAAACTCCCACACGAGCTAAAATTCACTTGTTTTAGCTGAAAGACGATGCCCAGAGCTTACCGATGATGTTGCACAACGATTTAAGTAAATAAGTCATAATTTTAGTCAAAGTATGATATATTTGGGCTTGAAGTGGGAACTTTGTGGAAATTGCTGACCTGTAAATTCTTTCTGACTACGTGTCAGTTACAGGGCTGGCTTGAGTTAACCACCTACCTACAAATATGTTAGATCTAACATGTGTGGGCTCCTTACTTCCTGTTTACAACCTGATGCTACTGTGATCTGCAACGCACTTCGACTGTTGGGAGATGTTGGATGGGCTAACGCCGGTGAAATGGTGACAAACCAAATAGTAGGGATGCACAATATATCGTGAACATATCGGAATCGGACGATATTAGCTAAAAATGCCAACATCGGTATCGGCCCGATGTCTAGGTTGACGCCGATGTACAAAACAGATGTCAAAGCTGAAGTGCATACCTATATAACGTAGGGACATGAGGTAATGAATGACGCCACGTAAGATTGTGCGCTACACGTGCAACACAGCATTCCTAACCCAGTTGTTCCTGCATAGATGTTGTTATCCTTTGGTGCCTGCTTTCCCTAGCCTGACGCTGCTTTTCTCTCCGCCACAGTTCCGTACACTCTGACTCCGATCCCTGTTGCCAGTCCCTCATCTCGTCAGTACTGCTTCCTTGCCCTGGACCCCTGCTCTACTGCTTCCTTGGATTCCGCTCCGGACCTGCTTACCAGTCCCCCCCCCAGCTTTTCAGTAAATACTTTGGTCGCCTTATCCCTGTCTCCTCATCTGAGTCTGCACTTGGGTTCACCTGCCCCCCCCACGTAACAGCCTAGCTACTTCTGATGTAAAATGTTTATTTCTACAATTTCCAAAAGCTAATCAAACAAAAACATCATTACTTTTACGAGACGTGTTTTTGCATTAATAGCATAATTTCTAATATATTTACATTTGTTTTTACTTACACTTGTATGTTGACTCTGTATTGATGTTGGGATTTTACGTTTTGGTGGATTTTTCTTAGCAGATGTACAATCATCGCAAATTGAGTTATGGGGAGTTTCAGGCCCCAAAGTGAATATATTTGTACACTCGCAAACTCCATTAAGAACTTCCCTTGCTCGGCTAAACATTTTGATCGACGAAAAATATGGCCGCGAGATTCCCCATAGGACATAAGGCGAGGTTAAGTGGACAAGAGTGAGTCTTTCATGACTTTGAAACTCAGTCCAGGAGAGGAATTACATCTAATAAGTGGTGGCAACTTCCTCTAGAGGGATCCTTGAATGACATATGCCCAGCTCTCAATGCAATTAGTGAAAGTGTCAAAAACAAAGCTAATGAGAAGTTCATATTGAAATACCGTGTATAAATTCTAATGAATACAGATATGACATGGAAACAAACAAACACTCTTGTCTTTTCTGGTACTGATTTCTGCAGAGGGCAGCTATTTTGAAGGTTTTACTTGCAATAAAATCATTTTTTTCCTCAGCTTAGCTGACTTCACAGACTTTAAAGGGATACTTCAGGATTTTGGTAATGAATCCCTTTATCTACTTTCCCAAGGTCAGATGATATCGTGGATGCCATTTTTGTCTCTGAGTGCAGTTTGAAGGAAGTTGCTAACTAGAGCAATTGTTAACTAGCGTTAGCGCAATGACTGGAAGTCTATGCGTATCTGCTAGCTTGTGCTAATGCTAGTTAGCATTGGATGGCAAAATTACCTCTAACTTCCTTCATACTGGACACAGAGACATAAACATGCTATCCATGAGTTCATCTGACTCTGGAGAAGTAGATAAAGGGCCTCATTGGCAAAATCCCAAAGTATCCATTTAAGTTTCTCTGGAGAAGAGCAGGTGCTGCTAAATTTATAAAATGTAAAATGCAATATAAACAACAGCATAATAGCGATAAGCCAACCTAATTAAGCTTTCATTTATTTGCCTTCTCTCTTCGTGGATGAAAGTTAATTGTGTTTTCTCTATGTGCCTAATAAGAATTACCTGTACTGTCAAGCATGCAACCTTCTTCTGACGGCCGAAATCGATACATACTTGCCCATGAAACTGCAAACAAACTACTGTTTACTTTACGCTGTAGCGTCTCTCACTCAGAAAGGTCAATAGACTCTCCCTGTTACTGATAGGATGAGAGAGCTGGCCCCTGTCCTTTCCACCTCAGATAGATCGAGTGGGGACATCTTTATGTACTATACTCTCTCTTTACTCTTGCCCGTCTCTCTCTATCACTCTCTCTCTCTCTCTCTCTCTCTCTGTGCCTCTTTCTATCTCAATTAACCTGTTAGTGTGTGTGTGTGTGTGTGTTTGTGTGTGAGTGAGTGTGGATGTGTTTGGATGTGTGTGATAGAGTGTGTTTGCACTGCACTGCACCCACCCCATCATATGGTTCACCTACAGTATCCTTCCTCAAAGAGACATGTCCAAACACAGCTCTATCAGGGAACGGGCGGCTCCCCTTTGAAGGCCTAGAGAATGTGCCTGGTGCAAAGCAAACTGCCCCCCAGCTCAGCCCTCTCAGGGGTTTGTGTACAAAACACCACAGCTGAGTCACTGTGGAGAAAGTGGTAACAGGGAAAGCCATTGAACTGTGAGGAGAATGACGGCTAAGGATTCATCTCTTCAGCTCTGTGTATGACACAGGAGGTTGGTGGCATCTTAATTGGGGAGGACGGGCATGTGGTAATGGCTGGAGCGGGATAGGTGGAAAGGTATCAACAACATCAAACACATTGTTTCCAGGTGTTTGGTGCCATTCCATGTGCTCCGTTCCAGCCATTATTATGAGCCGTCCTCCCCTCAGCAGCCTCCACTGGTGTATGACTGCACCCGGGAACTAGATGTACTAATATAACCTGGCCATCTGAAAAACCATGTTCATTCGACACAACACAGGGGAAAACTCTCTCAACTTGTGCAAATGTTCTGCTGCAAAACGTTTGTTTCGGTGTGCACTTAGGAACACAAGCAAGGATCTCATCTCTCCCTGGCATGGTTCATAGGGCAGGGTCATAGAAAAATAAATGATTATAGGTTTAACATTTGGCATGCTATGTAATGATATACTTCTAACCTCAACAAACTTTATTTCTCTCCTGTAATTAAAGCTATGGGTTTGTCGACTTAGAACACTATATTCCCATTAGATAATGTTCAGTTGTAGCCATTTCTATAAGTTAATTTAGCAGCCACTTTTATCCAAAGCGACTTAAATAACTTACAGTGTATTTAATATGTGTGGGCCATGGGGAAATCCAACCCACAAGCCTGGTGTTGCCACCAACATGCTCTAACTAACCCCAAAGCCCTGGAACCATATCAGAGGCATTTCTAACCTATTGTATATAACTACATTTAAAGGCATCTCCAAACCTGTCTGGAACAATTCCCCCTCCTCAGTCCAATAGTCATAGAAGGCATATCCAGGTCCCCCCTTCACATATACATTGTTTGGCTATCTGGCAATCTGTACAGAATCTCTGTTCCTCTGTGCTCTCTTGTAATCTCAGCTCAGACTGTTAATATGTAATTACTCTGTTGTGTATCAGGGAGGCAGCTCTCATCTCCCCAGAGTGGAGCAGTTCTAACTGGTCCTTTATCTGGCCTGGCTGCTGTCTGGATGGCTGGGTCCTCAGCTGCCACGGGGGTAGATGGATTCATCTGGAGAGGAACTTGTTCGGAGAGAGATTGGGGTTGAGGGGTTGGGATAGAAAGCAAGAGAGAGAATGGAGAGAGAGAGAGAGAGGAGAGGGGTGGAGGGGGAAAGCGAGAACAAGGAGTATGACACACAGAGAGAGGAAAGAGAGACATGTAGAAATAAAAAGTCGGAGGCAGATAGAAAGAGAAACACAGGGCTATCAGACGTGGGAAAAAAGAGAGAGAAAGAGAGACGAAGAGAGAGAGAGAAAAAAGAGAGGTGCAACTGAGTGTGTGCTGGTGTGGCTGTAGGCAGATGAAGATGAAGACCTGGGACCAACTACATACACTATAGCTCCCATCTACTCCCATCTATTTTAAGATCTAATCAAAGCCCAATCTATTTATATTGATAGAAACTGTAGCATGACATGAAATCTCATTTAGTAACTCATTACCATAAACCATCATGTAGCTAGATAAGGCTATATGAAATGTTTGTGTGCTTTCCTGTGTACGAGTGTATTAAAGAGAGAGTGAGTGGGGGAGGGGAAGAACAGGAAGAGGTGAAAGAGAGAGAGAGAGAGAGAGAGAGAGAGAGAGAGAGAGAGAGAGAGAGAGAGAGAGAGAGAGAGAGAGAGAGAGAGAGAAAGTGAAAAGAGAGAGATAAATGTGGGTAATAGGGAGAGGGAAAAGAGAGAGGGATGAGTGTTGCAGGGATGCAGGGAGAAAATTAGAAAGAGAGAGGAACCCTCTCAACATGATTTGTGTTTGCACTGCATACTAAAATCATACTTTGACATGTGGGCGCCTCAGTGATATCTAAAATCAATATTTTCATAAAGGATCAAATATATCTGACCAAGGAGAATTCCTGGCTGAAACGGATAAAACTATGATTGGACATAAGTAGATAGGTAGAACAGTAGAGCTCACATAATTCATACTGCGGCGTTATATGCAAGGGCACATAAATCTGCAGCAAATCGGCAGGTAGCCTAGTGGTTAAGAGCATCGGGCCAGTAACCGGAAGGTTGGTGGTTCAAATCCTGAGCTGTCTAGGTAAAAATCTGAACAAAGCACTTAAACTCAATTGCTCTTGTAAGTTGCTCTGCTAAATGACATAAACGTAAATCAAATGTAGAATGCATGAGGGATTCATCTCAAAGGCTCTGGAGAAGGTTTTTATCCAGTGAGATGGATTGGGATTGATAGATTGCTCATCAACAGAAGGTTAAAGATGTATGATCTTATAAGATATTTCTGTTCACTGGATTGCATGTAGTGCACCACTTACGTAGCGCATGCACATGGTTAAGGACACACACACACACAGTAGAGTAACGTGAGCTTGTGTTCAGGCAGAGGCTCTGAGAGGACAACAACACTCTGAACTAAACAAGCTCTTCACTCCATGAGAGTAAATGCAATCTCCGGGTTTTGTCTCTGTGTAGCAAAGCTTCATAATTGTTGAGGTGCTGCACTTTCAGAGCTGCTTTCTCTGTATGGGGCTCTGTATTAATGTGTGTGTGTGTGTGTACCTGCATGGTGCTCTGTGCTAGTACTGCCAACGTCAAGGTGTTGTGACAGTCAACTCCCTGCTGTGGAAGACCACTCTGTATTTCACTTCAATTCAATGGGCTGTATTGGCATGGGAAACATATGTTTACATTGCCAAAGCAATTTCTCTCAATTTAACAGAGCAACGCTTAGTTTTCTATCTCCCAGGCCGCCGCAAATAACAACAACAATGTTTCCACTCCTCGTCGTCTTGTTTTCCCTCGAAAGACGCCAGTACCCCTCATCCTTTCTCCTCGGAAGAAGGAGAGAAAAGAAAGACAATGTCAATAGCAGAATATTGGATTGGAGTGAAGACCAAGACAGAACTTGTTTAGCGATGTGTCATTGGCGTTAGAGAAGAGGAACGTTCCTGGAGGAGGGAAATTCAATAGAGCCGTAAATATCACAGGAGTGTCAGGGTCAAATCATCTCTGGACTGTTGGTCTGCTGCAAATGAAGAGATATTGAAGGAGCCCAGGACCACAACCGGAGAAGATACGATCAGTAGATGCATCAAATAAAGTGGATATCAGTACAATCCTAACAGCAGAGATGGCAACAGTGATAGCAACAATAGAAATGAGCTGTATATTTACAGTGGTATAGTAGGATACTATAGCCTAAATTATGATACGTCAGTAGTACATGCTGTATTGATCAGTACAATTCTACCATTGAGGAGATTTCAGCAGTAGATTTCTAGTATGGAGGAGATATCAGAAGTACTATATCGGAGCAGTACTACTGACTTCCCATAATTTAGGCTAGAGTATCCTACTATACTACTATAAATATACAGCTCAAGACATGAACAGTACATTGTTAGAGTTTTCACAAATATAACTTAGCAGTAGATTTACAGTAGTGTAGTAGTGTAGCATAACTTGGTCCAAGGGATATCAGTACTGTATGCCATGTTGAGGAGATATTAGCAGTACCTGAAAATCAACAGTAGATCGTGTCGTGACAGTGTATTCCCAAAGAGCTATAAGCAGTACATTGATAGTGTTTCACCAGGCGATCCATCTGATAATGTTATATTTTACCTGAGGGGAAAAGACCTGAAATGTGCAGCCCTATCAGCAGTAGATATAGTTAGGTAGTGTTGCTGATAGAATGTCTCCCTTAAAGCTGCAACGTGTAACTTTATTTTTTATTTTTGTATTTCACCTTTATTTAACCGGGTAGGCTAGTTAAGAACATGTTCTCATTTACAACTGCGACCTGGCCAAGATAACACATGGAATAAACAAACATACAGTCAATAATACAGTTGAACAAGTCTATATACAGTATGTGCAAATGAGGTAAGATAAGCTAGGTAAGGCAATAAATAGGCCATGGTGGCGAAGTAATTACAATATACCAATTAAACACTGGAGTGATAGATGTGCAGAAAATGAATGTGCCAGTAGAGATACTGGGGTGCAAAGGAGAAAGATAAATAAATAAATACAGTATGTGGATGAGGTAGTTGGATGGGCTATTTATAGATGGGCTATGTACAGGTGCAGCGATCTGTGAGCTGCTCTGATAGCTGGTGCTTAAAGCTAGTGAGGGAGATATGTGTCTCCAGCTTCAGTGATTTTTGCAGTTCGTTCCAGTCATTGGCAACAGAGAACTGGAAGGAAAGGCGGCCAAAGGAGGAATTGGACGTGACCAGTGAGATATACCTGCTGGAGCGACTGCTACGGGTGGGTGCTGCTATGGTGACCAGTGAGCTGAGATAAGGCGGGGCTTTACCTAGCAAAGACTTGTAGATGACCTGGAGCCAGTGGGTTTGGCGACGAGTATGAAACGAGAGCATACAGGTCGCTGTGGTGGGTAGTATATGGGGCTTTAGTGACAAATCGGATGGCACTGTGATAGACTGCATCCAATTTGTTGAGTAGATTGTTGGAGGCTATTTTCTAAATGACATCGTCGAAGTCGAGGATCGGTAGGATGGTCAGTTTTACGAGGGTATGTTTGGCTGCATTAGTGAAGGATGCTTTGTTGCGAAATAGGAAGCATCCACTGCGTCACCCGGGAGGCCGCGGATTGGAGATGCTTAATGTGAGTCTGGAAGGAGAGTTTAGAGTCTAACCAGACACCTAGGTCTTGTAGTTGTCCACATATTCTAGGTCAGAACCTTCCAGAGTAGTGATGCTGGATGGGCGGGCAGGTGCGGGCAGCGATCGGTTGAAGAGCATGCATTTAGTTTTACTTGCATTTAAAAGCAGTTGGAGGCCACGGAAGGAGAGTTGAATAGCATTGAAGCTCATCTGTCAGTTAGTTAACACAGTGTCCAAAGAAGGGCCAGAAGTATACAGAATGGTGTCGTCTGCGTAGAGGTGGATCAGAGAATCACCAGCAGCGAGAGCGACATCATTGATGTATACAGAGAAGAGAGACCTGACCAAATTAACATAGAAATATATATGTTATAGATCTGTCATTTTCATAGAAAGCAAGTCTAAGATGTGGTAGATCTGTTCTATGTTTGCTATTTCTATGCTTCCCGCTTATGTTTTGTTTTTGCATCTTTAACTTTCGGTTTCTCAAACAGCTGAAAATACAATATTTGGGGTTATGGAAAAGATATTTCACTGCGGTTTAGATGGTACAATGACTCTCTACACTCTACTTGTTTGTTTTGTCACGTAAACTGAAATTATTGAAACTATTAGAATTTTAGCAACCAGGAAATGGCGGAGCGATTTTTGCATAGTGTACAGTATCTTTAAGAGTGATGGAAGTGGGGTAACGGGCTCCAAACAAAGCTCAGAAGGTTCCTAGTCAGTGAAACACACACACACACACACACGATTTCCCCTCACATCGAGAGTCAATGTAATTGAATCCTTCAGAAGTATTGTGCGTCTGGTTTGCAGATTAGAGATTTAAGTTGATAAGGGAGGGACCAGGAAAGACCGACATAGCACCGCATGTTGACTCAGCCATGTACATGGCCATGTATACGCCTATAGTCCTTCTAATGTGAGAATAGCTCGGCCGTACTTAGCTCGCCGACGAGAGTCGTCTTATGGCGTATCATAAAAGGACCAAGGGTATACGACAGGGGGTTGCAGGTGCAGACTGAGACAATTATGTGGAAATTGCATATACATTTATTCATTTCACAGATGCTCGTATCTCCAATGACCCAGAAGTCAAGGTGAGGTTAGTTCATAGTCAATGTCATATGTTAGGCCATATGCCATATGACTGTACATGAAAAGCCCTTGGGAATGTTTACATAATAAATGAGCAGCGGAGCAAAGTGTTGTGTTGACCATTTCTCCAAGCCAATGAGAGAGTAGTAAGACAGAGTAGTGACAAAATAGTGTTGGTGTCACGACTTCCACCGAAGGTGGCTCCTCTCCCTGCTCGGGCGGCGCTCGGCGGTCGTCGTCACCGGTCTACTAGCTGCCACCGATTCCTTTTCTCTTTTCTGTTGGTTTTGTCTTGATTGTTTTCACCTGTAGCTTATTTGTTGGTAATTCGGGGCTATTTAAACTTCCAGGGCCCGCCTGCTTTTGTGCGGGCTTATTCCTCTCTGTCAGTGGTAGATTTTTGTTTTGCTTATAGGTATTTTTGCTGTTCGTTATTTTCCCTTGTTTTGGGGGACTTAAACTGTTTATTGGTTATTGTGCCTGTATGTTGGCTAGACCCAGCTGAATAAATACATCTACAGTGGAAGCTTTGCTCTCTGCGCGTGACTCCACACCCACCACTCCTAGCTTTCGTGACAATTGGTGACTTGTATAGGGGACTCAATGAAAGTGTACTGTGGAAAAACACATCCCACAGCAATTTGAATTGCCGTAAATGGAGGTACTCTGTGAGGATTGGTGGTCTAGGACCGTTTATTCTATTCCCATGTTGCCTCTTTCTCCCTCTCATCTATCTTCTCCCAACTCTTATTAGTAATTCAAAGTAAAAAAATCTATCCGGGACATCACAAAACGCCTTTAGTACAAAGTAATCTGCTACCCTATCAGTGATGCATTATCCCACTGACCGCAAAATAAAAGTTCCCTAAAATATTTTCATTCGCGCTGAGGTGCCTTTAAAAATAATTTGTTTACTCTAAAACGAGATTTAAAGGGCAAGGTTTTATCAAGATTACTTCACCTAAACTATGTCTGCACTATCTAGGAAGTGAAATGTTCATGCTATTAGAGTTTCCCACAGTATCACCCGATAAGAATCTCAAATGAAATCTATAGCGAATTGCTCCATTTCTGGGAGACAAGAAGATTAGTGTTGTTTGCTTTCCACAGCATGAAATCTCCACGGTACGAAATACTGATGCAATTACCCTGCTGCCAACCCCAACATGCATACATACATTCACCCACGTACAGAACATTTCTTGACTCCCAAAAGATACGTGCTTTCTGTCTCAGACTCATTAATTCTCCAACCAGACCCTTCCCTCTATAAATCTATTTTTAATCTTCTTCGCTTATTTTCCATTGATCAGGTTTTGTCGCTAATCACAAGAAACGTGTGGGCGTAGCATGGGGACTATTTTTGCACCCGAAGGAGACAAATTCATAGAATTGATTTTGTGGCGCTAGCGTTGGACATTTATCTTTAAAAACGACCACCTTACAACTTAGTGGGACTTTTGCCCTGGGCCAGCTCTTTCTACGTGAATATCGCATGGCCCTTACAGGTAAAGGCTGTATACACAGTATCTTCGATTGATTGAACCGCCATAAAGCTAAAACGGGAAATACCCACATGAAATCATACCACCTTAGAGGAGTTAGATTTGTTTTTATAAGTCTATAACTCTTTTATATCGGTCTTCTCGACTCACTGTGACAGCCATTTTTAAAACAATGTTTATTAGATAACGGGGGGTTAAACGGGAGTAGCTTCTGGATTGATGGGAATCAAATGTGAATATCCACATTAAACCGTACCACCTATTAGGGGTAGCATTTGTTTTTATAGCTCTTCAACCTAGTCCTCTTTGTCTCCGTCTGTATGACTCACTGTGGCAGCTCTTTTGCAAACCTGTTTATAGGTAATGGCGGTTCATGGAGAAGAAGTTTCTGGATAGATGGAGGGACCACCCAGAATGACCTAGACTGCCAACGGGGGGGTTTATGACAGCTTCCTCCTGACCTCACGGACCAGTTGTCCCCTTCTCCAAGGTGACAGGTACGTCAACGTTATCCGCTATTGACCCCCCCCCCCCCCCCCCGTGCCACTATCCTGGTGAATCACTCACCCTCATGGACTGGTTGACTGTCTGTGAGTGGGTGAGTGCCACTGGAAGGAAAGCTTCAGAGCTCCGGGCTGCGGTGGCTACTGTAATAAAACAGTTCATCTCCTAGGTAGGCAACGGAAGAAAAAGAGCCCGAAAACAGCGGGTGTGTTTCCTTCACTCACTCAAACCGGTGAGTGGTGAGCCAGATTTTCCTTGACACTGAACAGAGATTCAGCTTTCTCCGCCTTCAAAAGAAGGGAGTTCGGGTCTGTTCTGAAGTCAATTCAGACCAGGCAATGAGTATTTATGAGTGAAAACAATGTTTGTGAGATGAAAGGTTTGGGGGAGGACCCTGTGCTGCAGAATTTCTCTTCAGATTGAGAGATAGATAAAACAGAGGGGGAGAGCTTTGGCTAAAGTACATAGACCACCCGCCAACCCCCCGGGCAATGGGGCCTAATATGTCTCTTCAAAGAGCAAGCGAACACGACACAGTGAATTTATTGAGACATGAGAAAAATGGAGAATAGACCTAAAAAAAGGGGCGAACATGTCCGCCAGAGTGCTGTTACAGCATGTGAACTGTGAATGTTATTGCGTTTGAATAAAGTTGCATTCTTACGGACATAATCTCCTCAAATCCATCATCTACCGACAAGACACATGGAGAGTGAGACCGAAGGACAGCTGGCTATATGTGTGTGTGTGTGTGTGTGTGTGTGTGTGTGTGTGTGTGTGTGTGTGTGTGTGTGTGTGTGTGTGTGTGTGTGTGTGTGTGTGTGTGCGTGCGTGCATGCGTGCGTGCGTGCGTGCGTGCGTGCGTGCGTGCGTGCGCATGCATGTGTGCGCGTGAGAAGTTGTGCCTGCGTCTGTGCCCATATGCACCTTTGTGTGTGTGTGTGTGTGTGTGTGTGTGTGTGTCTGTGGTCTTGCTTTCGTGTCTGCACACACAAACACACACACACACACACATTTGTGTGTCCGAGAGTGTATGTGGATGTGGCAAGGGAATTTAAAGAGAGAGAAAATAGGCTGTATATGAGGGAGGATGGGACCATTGCTAGCACACACATAAAATACTTTACAGCACAGCAGGGCAACAAAGAGGCAGTAAAGCACCCTGCTTCCCATTACTAACATAGCGGCACTACCCATGTGTCCATGACCACAGCTGTAATCTCTCATATCCCCCGCAGCTATAGGCTGTGTCCCAAATGATACCCTTTTCCATACATAGTGCACTACTTTTGACCAGAGCCCTATGGGGAATAGGGAATAGTGCTATTTGGGATGCAGTAAAAGTCTGCCACCACGGCCTATTCTGCTTGCATGGCTTTTTTCATTACTGATTCTTGCCGCGGGTCGTCATAGTAAAGCTGCCTGACAAGTCATCATAGTGAAGCTGCCTGATAGGTCATTATAGTAAAGCTGCCTAACGGGTCATCATAGTAAAGCTGCCTGACAAGTCATCATAGTAAAGCTGCCTGACAAGTCATCATAGTAAAGCTGCCTGACAAGTCATCATAGTAAAGCTGCCTGACAAGTCATCATAGTAAAGCTGCCTGACAGGTCATTATAGTAAAGCTGCCTGATAGGTCATCATAGTAAAGCTGCCTGACAGGTCATTATAGTAAAGCTGCCTGATAGTTCATCATAGTAAAGCTGCCTGACAAGTCATAATAGTAAAGCTGCCTGACAAGTCATCATAGTAAAGCTGCCTGACAAGTCATCATAGTAAAGCTGCCTGACAAGTCATCATAGTAAAGCTGAGTTGAGAGGGGAGAGGGAAAGAAGATACAGGCATTTGGTAGGGGTGCTTTGTGGCTCTTAGAAACTGATCCAGAAATAGCTGATCTGTAATCAGTTTTGAGGATAGAAACACTCATCAGCAGTGCTAGGTGATAACGAGGAGCTCTTCAGCCTTTCGTTATGGTGTGTGTGTGTGTGTGTGTGTGTGTGTGTGTGTGTGTGTGTGTGTGTGTGTGTGTGTGTGTGTGTGTGTGTGTGTGTGTGTGTGTGTGTGTGTGTGTGTGTGTGTGTGTGTGTGTGTGTGTGTGTGTGTGTGGCTTTCAGTAGTACAACTTTGAGAATCACCAGAAATTGTTAGAGAGAGCAGGATGCAGAAGTTTGACTTGTGTACGAGACAGTGACCTGTGAAAAACCACTAGAGGACATCGCCACTGACCTCTATTCATCTGTGGACCAGTATACACACTACACACACACTGAAACTCAAGCGAACACACACACACTTTGTAGGTCAAATAGACAAACACTGGTACTACTCACAAACAAATAAGCAGACACACGCACACACTCACACACAATTGTTTTACTGTATTTGCTGGCAAAAAGCTATTTATTCCCATTCAAAATTATATTTTCCCTAACCCTAAGCCTTAACCTAACCTAACCCAAATCTAACCTTAACCCTATGCTTAACCCTAAACCTAACCTTGACCCCAAACCCCTAACCCTAATTGTTACCCTAAACCTAACTCCTAAACCTAAAATAGCCTTTTTCCTTGTGGAGAATTATAGCATTAATTTGCAATATGTCTTGTTTCCCGTACCCGGCAAAATGTTGAATTTTCCTTGTTTTACTATCCTTGTGAGGACTTCTGGATCCCACGAGGATAATAAAACTAAACACACACACACACTGTCTTGTACTAGACTGTCCCATTGAAAATCCTATTTTCCCTAACCCTAAACCTAAACCTAAACCTAACCCTTACTCTAAACCTTACCCTAACCTTAACCCTAACACCTAACCTTAATCCCAAACCTAAACCTAGCTCCTAACACTAAAACTAACCCTAGCTCCTAGCTCCTAACCATAACCCTTAACATAATTCTAACCCTAACCTTAAAGCATTGACTATGTGGGGACTAAAAAAACATCACCAGTTGATAAAATGTTTGTTTGTTTACCATTCTTGTGGGGACTTCTGGTCTAGTTAAAAACGTCCACTGGAGAGACAGAGATACAGACACACAGACACACACACACACGCGCGCACACACACACACACACACACACACACACACACACACACACACACACACACACACACACACACACACACACACACACACACACACACACACACACACACACACACACACACACACACACACACACACACACACACACACACACTAGAGAGAGAGAGAGATACACACACACATGCACTAAAGAGAGATGGCAATGTGCACTGAGAGAAATCTAGAGAAAAAAACAGTACTGATGAATGTTCTAATTTCCTGGTTGTTTTCCACCTCTAAATGTCAGGATGGAACAGGCATGAAATCAATGTTTTCATATCCGTTCATTGGGGGTCAAGATTTTCTTGAGCTATTTTGTACACAGATAGACCCAGATCTGGTCCGAAACTGAAGGGTTGGGCCTTTGCTTATGGGCCGGCCCTTTATTGAGCTATGTGGTCCCCTAGTTGCTGGTCCACTAAATGAGGGATACATCCACCTTGCCTGGAAGATGGTATGGCAACCAGGCCCACTTCTGGAACGTAATTCCAAGTGGTATGTGACAAGTGTTTTGGCCATAATAATTTAGCAGTCCAGGGTATGTGCACCAACAAATTCTGCAACAACTAAAAAAGGTCAAATGGTATAAGGTATGTATATATGAAACTGTTGAAATGTGTCAATGCAGGTTTGAATGAATCGAGGCCCTAGCAAGAAGCACAATATAAACGCAAT
This sequence comes from Oncorhynchus keta, assembly GCF_023373465.1. Lineage (NCBI taxonomy): Eukaryota > Metazoa > Chordata > Actinopteri > Salmoniformes > Salmonidae > Oncorhynchus > Oncorhynchus keta. Next base: position 44,721,715 of record NC_068449.1, on the reverse strand, counting down.
CCCTTACTATCCTTTTAAAATCTCAGTGTGAATGACCAATGCATATCCTTAGAGACGGTGCATCCAGATCCCTTGAATTCGTTTCCGTAATCACTCGTTTAGCTCCTGACAAAAAAAGAGGGCCTGTTAGAATAGAATGGGTCTTGCGGGACGTCGTTCAGACTCATTCTAAATTGGCACAACCCCCACCATTGTTTTCCAGGGCGACTTACTGCCAATAAACAAGTGTAATTGATGCCCACCTATTCTGTGGCAAAGAAGATTATCGGCAGTGTAATTGTCTCATTGTATTGGAACAGGGATCTCAGAGGGAGAGTTGGGCTGAATAGATTGGAGGAGTGTTCAAGATCATTTGAAAGCAGAGCAACCGCAACAACATCTTAAGTTGAGCAATACATGCAAACATCACTTGGTTTCATGGAATCATCCGCTCATCCATCATCCATCATCCACTGAAGTTTAAAGTGGAACTGACAGCGTTTTAACTTCTTATGGCTGGGGGCAGTATTGAGTAGCTTGGATGAATAAGGTGCCCAGAGTAAACTGCCTGCTACTCAGGCCCAGTTGCTACTATATGCATATTATATAAAAACACTCCAAAGTTACTAAAACAGTTTGAATGATGTCTGTGAGTATAACAGAACTCATATGGCAGGCAAAAACCTGAGAAAAAAATACAACCAGGAAGTGGGAAATCTGAAGTTTGTAGTTTTTCAAATCGTTGCCTATCGAAGATACAGTGTTTGTGGGGTCATATTGCACTTCCTGAGGCTTCCACTAGATGTCAACAGTCTTTACATTTACATTACATTTAAGTCATTTAGCAGACGCTCTTATCCAGAGCGACTTACAATTCTAAATTCCATGCATGACTTATTCAATTGGAATTCATCAGATACTGTATGTAATATAAATCCATCAGTGTTTTTCTTCTTCTTTTATTAGGTATGCACAGACCCCCAAAACTCAAATGGATTGATTGCCTTTCAATCTTTAGAACCTTGTTGGATGCTTCTACTGTGAAGGAGGGGAAATGAGAGCTGATTGAGTCAGGGCTCTGCCAGAGTGCCATGAGCTGATCACGTGCTCACGTGAGAGTTAGCTGCGTTCCATTGCATTTCTACAGACAAAGCAATTCTCCAGTTGGAACATTATTGAAGATGTATGATAAAAACATCCTAAAGATTGATTCTATACTTCGTTTGACATGTTTCTACGAACTGTAATATTACTTTTTGTCTGAACTTTCGCCTGGACTTTCCCGCGCCTCGTGACTTTTTGGCTTGTGTACTAAACGCGCAAACAAAAAGGAGGTATTTGGACATAAATGATGGACTTTATCGAACAAATCAAATATTGTGGAACTGGGATTCCTGGGAGTGCATTCTGATGAAGATCATCAAAGGTAAGTGAATATTTATAATGCTATTTCTGACTTCTGTTGACTTCACAACATGGCTGATATCTGTATGGCTTGTTTTGTTGTCTGAGCGCTGTACTCAGATTAATACATGGTGTGTTTTTTCGGTAAAGCTTATTTGAAATCTGACACAGCGGTTGCATTAACTTCTTGCGCACCCATCCCTTTAGCGGGATAATTTTCATCAACATCCGCGGAATTGCAGAGCGCCAAAAAATGTATTTTTATTTTCATGAAATCACAAGTGCAATATAGCAGAAACACAGTTTAGCTTGTTGTTAATCCACCTGGCGTGTCAGATTTCAATAAAGCTTTTCGGCGAAAGCATACCAAGCGTTTATGTACGGGCATCTCTCTCAGTAGACAAAATATTACAAACAGCTAGCAGCCAAGTAGATAGGTCACGAAAGTCAGAAAAGCAATAAATTAAATTGCTTACCTTTGATGATCTTTGGATGTTTGCACTCACGAGACTCCCAGTTACACAATAAATGTTTATTTTGTTCCATAAAGATTATTTTTATATCCAAAATACCTCCATTTTGTTGGTGAGTTATGTTCAGAAATCCACAGGCTCGAGCGGCCACGACATCGCAGACGAAAATTCCAAATAGTGTTCGTAAAGTTCGTAGAAACATGTCAAACGTTTTTTATAATCAATCCTCAGGTTGTTTTTACAATATATAATCGATAATATATCAACTGAGACTGTACCTTCTTCAATAGGAGAGAGAGAGAAAATGGCTGCTCCAAGCTGTTGCGCATGCAAAACACTGCTTACACTTGATCTTTCTCGCTAATTTTTCAAAATAAAAGCCTGAAACTATGTCTAAAGACTGTTCACACCATGGGGAAGCCATGGGGAAAGGAATCTTGTTGATATCCCTTTAAATGGAGCGAAGGCAGGCTATGGAACATAGAGCTTTCAAAATAGTAGCCACTTCCTGGTTGGATTTTCCTCAGGTTTTCGCATGCAATATCAGTTCTGTTATACTCACAGACAATATTTTGACAGTTTTGGAAACTTTAGAGTGTTTTCTATGCATATTCTAGATTCTGGGCCTGAGAAATAGGCAGTTAAATTTGGGTATGTTTTTCATCCAAACATCAAAATACTACTCCCCACACTCAACAGGTTAAGGAAAAGTTTATCTAAAGTTCCATGCATAACACTTGTATTTTCATCAACATTGATGGGTATTTCTGTAAATTGATGTGGCTCTCTGCAAAACATTACTGAATGTAACGCGCCAATGTAAACTGAGATTTTTGGATATAAATATGAACTTTATCAAACAAAACATGCATGTATTGTGTGTAACATGAAGTCCTATGAGTGTCATCTGATGAAGATGATCAAAGGTTACTGATGAATTTGATCTCCATTTCTGCTTTTTGTGACTCCTCTCTTTGGCTGGAAAAATGGCTGCGTTTTTCCCTGACTTGGTGCTGACCTAACATAATTGGTTGGTGTGCTTTCGTTGTAAAGCCTTATAGAAATTGGACACTGTGGCTGGATTTACAACAGGTTTATCTTTAAAATGGTGTAAAATACTTGTATGTTTGAGGAATTTTAATTATGGGATTTCTGCTGTTTTGAATTTTGCACCCTGCACTGGCTGTTCTCATATCGATCCCGTTAGCGGGATCTAAGCCATAAGAAGTTTTTAACTAACTGCAGATATGAAAAAAAACAGACAATCATTTAAAAATATCAAATTCCAGCTTACGCTACAAAACCAACTATATACAGTGGGGCAAAAAAGTATTTAGTGAGCCACCAATTGTGCAAGTTCTCCCACTTAAAAAGATGAGAGAGGCCTGTAATTTTCATCACAGGTACACTTCAACTATGACAGACAAAATGAGAAAAAAAATCCAGAAATCACATTGTAGGATTTTTAATGAATTTATTTGCAAATTATGGTTGAAATTAAGTATTTGGTCACCTACAAACAAGCAAGATTTCTGGCTCTCTCAGACCTGTAACGTCTTCTTTAAGAGGCTCCTCTGTCCTCCACTCGTTACCTGTATTAACCAGTTATGCATTAGGGGACGCTATTAACATTTTTGGATGAAAAACGTTCCCGTTTTAAACAAGATATTTTGTAACGAAAAGATGCTTGACTATGCATGTAATTGACAGCTTTGGAAAGAAAACACTCTGACGTTTCCAAATCTGCAAAGATATTATCTGTGAGTGCCACAGAACGGATGCTACAGGCGAAACCAAGATTACATTTCAAACAGGAAATGCCCCAGATTTTGGAGGCGCTTTGTTCCAATGTCTCCTTATATGGCTGTGAATGCGCAAGGAATGGGCCTACACTTTCTGTCGTTTCCCCAAGGTGTCTGCAGCATTGTGACGTATTTGTAGGCATATCATTGGAAGATTGACCATAAGAGACTACATTTACCAGGTGTCCGCTCTGTGTCCTCCGTCGAAACTATTGCGTAATCTCCAGGCATGTTTCCATTTTGAAGAGAGGATAAACTAAACTGCCACGAGTGACTTATCATCGAATAGATATGTGAAAAACACCTTGAGGCTTGATTCTAAACAACGTTTGCCATGTTTCTGTCGATATTATGGAGTTAATTTGGAAAAAAGTTCGCGTTTTAATGACTGAATTTTCAGTTTTTTTTCTCAGCTAAACGTAATGAACAAAACGGAACGATTTCTCCTACACAAATAATATTTTTGGAAAAACTGAACATTTGCTATCTAACTGAGAGTCTCCTCATTGAAAACATCTGAAGTTCTTCAAAGTTAAATGATTTTATTTGAATGATTTTCTTGTTTTTGTGAAAATGTTGCCTGTTGAATGGTAGGCTTAATGCTATGCTAGCTATCAATACTCTTACACAAATGCTTGTTTTGCTATGGTTGAAAAGCATATTTTGAAAATCTGAGATGACAGTGTTGTTAACAAAAGGCTAAGCCTGAGAGCCAATATATTTATTTCATTTAATTTGCGATTTTCATGACTAGTTAACGTTGCGTTATGCTAATGAGCTTGAGGCTATACTTAAGATCCCGGATACGGGATTGCTCGTCGCAACAGGTTAATGGCACCTGTTTGAACTTGTTATCAGTATAAAAGACACCTGTCCACAACCTCAAACAGTCACACTCCAAACTCCACTATGGCCAAGACCAAAGAGCTGTGAAAGGACACCAGAAACTAAATTGTAGACCTGCACCAGGCTGGGAAGACTGAATCTGCAATAGGTAAGCAGCTTGGTTTGAAAAAAACAACTGTGGGAGCAATTATTAGGAAATAGAAGACATACAAGACCACTAATAATCGCCCTCGATCTGGGGCTCCACGCAAGAGCCCCAAAACATCACTGCTCTAGAGGAGATCTGCATAGAGGAATGGGCCAAAATACCAGCAACAGTGTGTGAAAACCTTGTGAAGACTTACAGAAAACGTTTGACTTCTGTCATTGCCAAAGGGTATTTAACAAAGTATTGAGATAAACTTTTGTTATTGACCAAATACTTATTTTCCACCATAATTTGCAAATAAATTCATTAAATTCACTTTTTTTCTCATTTTGTCTGTCATAGTTGAAGTGTTCCTATGATGAAAATTACAGGCCTCTCTCATCTTTTTAAGTGGGAGAACTTGCACAATTGGTGGCTGACGAAATACTTTTTCGGCCCACTGTATGTATGTATATATATATAGGCACAAAAAGATAATTTCTTTCAAACTTTTGCTACAAATTTGTTTACATCCCTGTTAGTGAGCATTCATCCTTCGTCAAAATAATCCATCCACCTGCAGGGATGTCCACCAGAACTGTTGCCAGAGAATTTAATGTTCATTTTCTCTACCATAAGCTTCCCCCAACATTGTTTTAAAGAATTTGGCAGGACATCCACATGGCCTCACAACCCAGCCCTCCACATCCAGCTTCTTCACCTGCGGGATTGTCTGAGACCAGCCACCCGGACAGCTGAATAGACTGAAGAGTATTTCTGTCTGTAATAAAGCCCTTTTGTGGAGAAAAGCTCAGTCTGATTGGCTGAGTCTGGCCTCTCAGTGGGTGTGCCTGGCTCCAAAGTGCCCTCCCAGGCCCACCCATACCTGTGCCCCTGCGCAATCATGTGAAATCCATAGTTTAGGGCCTAATTTATTTAAATTGACTGATTTCCTGATATGAACTGTAACTCAGTAACAGCATTAATTGTTGCACATTGCATTTATATTTTTGTTCAGTATACAGTAGGTATTTATTTAGCAAGTAAAAAAATACAGAGCCTAACATTAGCTAGCTAGCTGCTGGGAGGATGTCATGTCATTGGAGGAGTGGGTGAGTGACCGACTTTTCCCCTTCATCTAATTTTTCAGTGGCTACAGCTAGATATGCAGGTGTTATTTGGTTACCTAGCAAGCATAATTGAGTTATGTTGAACTTGAATGACAGTTTCCAGTTAGCATATCTTTTGCATTCATAAATTCACTCTGGCTATCTACTCCGATTTCAAAGCACTCTTGTTTGAGTGTGCCAGAGCGCAGAATAACTGACAAATTTACAAAAGCGCAACACACTCTGAATATGACTGGTATCAGTAAAGTTATTAAATTGCTGCCAGCAGCAAAGTTAGTCACTAATGCTCTAGATAACATGTAAACAGCCTGACCAGCTGCTAGGGCGAGTGAGGTGTTCTCTCATTTTTAGCCAGTTAGCTTCGGTGATTGACTACCATTGTGAGGAACGCTCAAATAAACCCTACTCCTCAGACAGAGAGTCCAGTGTCAATAGTGCAGTGTCCTCTCAGAATTTACGAACAGAATTTACGAACAGACAACCTGACAACGCCCTGCATTTACAAATGACCCAGAGCGCACTCTGACACACTGTAGGAAATTTACGGATGCACTAACTAAGGTTAGGGATAGCAAGATGGCGCCAGCAGATATAGTCACCTCGCTTCGAGTCCTTAGGAAACTATGCAGTATTTGGCTTTTTTTGTGTATTTTGTTTTTACATTGTTACCCCAGGAAATCTTAAGTCTTATTACATACAGCAGGGAATAACTATTGGATATAAGAGCAACGTCAATTTACCAACATTATGACCAGGAATAAGACTTATACTCTGTTTGGATACTCTGTTTGGACCACCACCCAGGACAATGGATCTAATCCCAGAAGTCAACCCGAAACAACGGTCCCGCAGAAGGGGTACGGAGCAGCCTCCTGGTCAGGCTCCGTAGACATGCACATTGCCCACCGCTCCCGACTATACTACTTGCCAGTGTCCAGTCTCTAGACAACAAGGTAGACGAAACTCAAGCAAGGTTTGCCTTCCAGAGAGACAACAGAGGTTGTAACATCCTCTGATTCACGGAAACATGGCTCTCTCACAGTGGTGGGCCGTCAGGGCCAGCAAGGCCTTCTCTGCTGGCCTAAACATCATCAGAATATAATTTAAAAAATATATCTTTTCCCACAAATATGTATTAAATTATTCCCCAGAGTAAGAGTTATACTCTTCATTTCATAGCTTACCTCTTGGTTGCACTGCTTCCAGCCCCAGGTTGAGATTTGGAGGGCTGGTCTTTATGTTAGATCTTTTATCCAATCATATTCAGCCATCATGTGTTGCCAGGGGTCTAAAATCTGACCTCAGGCCTACAGAATCAACAGTGCGGGCGCTTGTAGCTTAAAGTGAATGGAAATTGAAATTTAGTGTCAACCAATCATCTTTAGAGTTGACTATTGTATGCCTGCTGGCTGGCTCCAGTGTTACACAGGAGCCAGCTAGCAGGCGTAGTGCATGCTCGTCTTTTGATTGGATTACCAATATTGAGAGGCAGGTCCTATGGGCAGGTCTATGCAGAACCTCAGAACTAGGAAACTGAATTTGATAAACAAATTAATTTGCGTACTACTAAGCTGTTTTTTCAACCCACGATGGCGGAAGGAGGAGAAGATATCGATTTGTTCGAGGATATAATTATAACGCCATTCTCAAGATGAACTTTTCAAGAAAAGTTAGACATTGTAAGGAGAGGTCGCCCGACGCCGACGCTACAAAGCCTGTCACAGGCGGGAAAGGGGTTTGTTCGCCACTTTTAAAGTTCCAACTATGAGCGCTATCAATGGCTCACAGGCTCCGAGAAGCACTGCAAACTGCCTATTATTACAATTGAGCGAGAGAGGCGCGGGTTCAGTCAAATCTACAATGACACAGCGCGCATCTCAAGATGACCCAGCGCACGCAGAGGCCCAGCACAAGGAGACCCTCGCACATACTACCAACAACTCCACAGCAATATTCTGGACAACATTCTTTGCCAGATACGAAACAGATTTCAAGACCACGAAAAATTAAAGTTTCTCTCCCTCCTGGACCCCCAGCACTTTTAGACCTACTGGGAAAAAATCCCGCAAACAGCCTTCTCCAGCATAACAGAGAGTCACGGAACACTGTTCGACCTATCCAAGCTAAACACAGAACTGACTGTAATGTATGCTATGACTGATTTTGAAGGGAAACGTCAGTCTTTGTTGAGTAGGCATACAATGCATTTTATTTTTTATTAAATGTGTATGTATGTTTCACATTTTATTTAGTTAATATTAAATAGCCTATATATTAACAAAATAAAATGGCAAATAGCCTATGTTGCAAATGATTTGTTTTCTTTCTTTTATTTTCAGTGAATAGTTATGTGTCTTTATCATCAAGGTGAAACTGCTTTGGGTGCGACGCAACACCTGGTTATACTGCGTTTCTGTCTAAATGTATAGTGTCCGGAGCCATGGCGTCATAAGGATGGTAATAAGAGGTGGATTAATTCGGGTGGGACTGTGTAGGACCTCACTGAAGGCCCAGGCCCCAGGCCCACGGCACGCCACTGCTCTCTCGGGATAAGTTGTCGGAATCGGTTCAACCACCGGGCTTCTCCATGCATCGTGCCATCAGAGATGAACACCTCTCTGGGAAGAGGAAGGGTGGGGGTGTATGCTTCATGATTAATGACTCAAGGAGCAATAATAACAACATACAGCAACTCAAGTCCTTCTGCTCGCCTGACCTAGAATTCCTTACAATCAAATGCCAGCCATATTACCTCCCAAGAGATTTCTCGTCATTAGATTTTTAGCTCATCTCACTCTGGCTAGAATTAGTTGTTGATCTTGTTGTTATTGATGTGCAGAACTGAGGGCGAGAGAGCCTACCTTTTCATGGTTGTTTGATCAATAGGACTGTAACGTTCCCAAATGTAAAAGGACTCCGGTGGTATTTGCATACTGTATTTGCGGAAATTCATTCAGATGTATTTTTGGGATTTTTGCGAGTTCAAAGTGAATGATGGCAGGCCTGTGTTGGCGAATGGCCTATTTGCATTAAGGCCTTCAATAGCTCTGATTGGCTATTGCGCCACAGTGGTCTTGGGCAAGATAGATGTTTTATTTGCTGCAGTGTCTATTAACTGTCCAATCCTATGTCCGCTTTCCCACTCTATATTGCTATAGAATTTTCTCAAATTCCTTACTATACGGCATTCCCAAACATTCTATGAATTTATAAAAACTGAAAATGACCATAGCTAAGCTATGTGTACATTTAAAAATGCTGTCAGTTACACTAAGTGTATAACTCAAGTGAAAATTCAACCCGCAGTGCAAGTTAAAACACACACACACACACACACACACACACACACACACACACACACACACACACACACACACACACACACACACACACACACACACACACACACACACACACACACACACACACACACACACACACACACACACACACACACACACACACACACACACACACACACACACACACACACACACACACACACACGCACACACGCACACATGCACACATGCACACACACACACAGCTTACTAGTTGCCCAGCTGGGATCACCCTAACAAATTGGACCCCTGGAGATAGTTTTAAGGACCTACTGTACCAAAAAGGCACCACTCATAGCAGAGAACACTACTATTAGGTCTGGGTATAGTGAGGCTTGGAAGGAGTGTCTCCCTCCACTCTTCAGCTATATTTCTATAGAATCTATCTGTCCTCTCTCCAGGTACAGATGTATTTCTATAGGATCTGTGCCCAGTGGAATAGCACAGTCTGCAGAGCCAGGGGGATAATCTATTTCCTTGCGGTTCTACGCCCAGGGAGACAGATTTGCAGCTAAAAACATTTGAGCCGTTTACCAGAGCAGCACTTTGGTTCCTCCTCCTGCCAAAGCAACACACTGGAAATGGCAGGACAGACAGATCTACAGGAGCTAGGAGGAGGGACACACACACATACACATGTGTTAAAACACACAACACACACACACACACACACACACACACACACACACACACACACACACACACACACACACACACACACACACACACACACACACACACACACACACACACACACACACACACACACACACACACAAACACACAATTCTCAAAGTTCAGTTTGGTGAGTGAAAGTTCACAGAGAATCAATGAAAACAATGTAGAATTACTCCCAATTAATCCTAATCCCAAAAAATTACTCCTAATCCACATTGCAACATATTTCAAATATCACTTTGGCGGCCAACATGTTTTACTTTTCATAACAATTACACATTGAGATATTAGGGTATCTGGGGTCTTATGCTTGGAGATTAGCCAACACTTACTGAAGGTCTTGGAGTGACCTTATCCAACAAACTGCCACAACAACCAGATCAAATGGCTCACCTTAAGTCTGTTTAGTAAAACAATTAGACTGACGGTAACTTCAGTGGTCAGTGTGTGTGCGTTTGTGTGTGTGGACACACGTTTCTCCTGACAAACCTTCCTTTCTTTCTGAGGCAGAACAATGAGCACTTCTCCATCTCCTGGGAGGTGTCTGTGCTCCTCAGCTGCCAAGTTGCGTAATAAGGAGGTTGGGGTGTAAACATAGGGTGAGAGAGTGTCATTTGCTGAGAATAATGTTTTGTTATGTTCTATGTGAATATACTTGTGACAGAGTGTTATAATGCAGCAAACATTATATAAATGTTAATATAACTCCCATACTTATGTCTCACACTAGCTTGCCACCTGGCTTGGCCTAGCTATATAAAAGTAATTGCGAGACACTACTCACCTCAGTACCATGAGCTCTATGATTATAAAGCATTGAACTTAAGTGGTTCGATCAGAAGGCAACATATATGGCCAATGAAGCAACCAATTCCTGTTTACATGCTGTCGAATGGTCATTAATCATGACACTGTATGGGAACTTCCTGTTGGGGTGGTGACTTAGTTTGATTGACATATGATTAATGAGGGCCGTGTGAGCAGTTTGCTTTGTTAGTACAGGAGTCAGGGCTGTTTTCACAGAAAAGGGCAGGGTTTAAGTGCTTAACTATTTGGTTACAGCTTACTGCAGGTATCACCTCTTTAAGTACTCTCACACACACACACACACACACACACACACACACACACACACACACACACACACACACACACACACACACACACACACACACACACACACACACACACACACACACACACACACACACACACACACACACACCTAAACCTCACACTGTTATTCCACAGCGAACACATAACACATGACATATATGTTTACACTATTACTACTCTTTGCTGTGTTGTTAGGCAGTACAGGTCATCTACAGTATATTGTTTTCTAGTTGGTAAGATTTAGCAGTGTCCATGGATGGTTTCTAGGTAACAACAAAGCAATACATAAAAGTGTACAGTCCAATAATAGTTGTTCGAAACAAGTAAGTGGGCTAATTTCATTTAAGTGTGTTTCCCCTACTTTGACGTAATCATTCTGTTTACAACTTATACACTGTAGTGTGGTTAAGGGAATAGTTATGGATTTTGGCAATGAAGCGCTTTATCTTCTTCCATTTTCTTATCATTTTTATGTCTCTGTGTCCAGCAGGAAGGAAGCCAGGGGATGTTTTGGGAGCCAATGCTAACTAACTTAGCGCTATCGTGCTGTACCCAAAGACATCTTTGCACTGCTAGCGCTAACGCTAATTAAACAGTGACTCGCAAATTGCCAAAATACCCAACTATCCCGTCATGACTTCTGCCGAAGTCGATGCCTCTCCTTGTTCGGGCGGTGCTCGGCGATCGACGTCACCGGTCTTCTAGCCATCATCGATCTATGTTTCATTTTCCATTGGTTTTCTCTGGTCTTCTTACACACCTGGTTCCAATCCCATTGAGGTTTATGTAAACTTCCAACTTCAGATGTATATATAAAACAAAGGTAAATTGAGTTTTTGACCGCACTGGGCCTTTAAAGATTCATTTTTAATATGTATGATTCACTCCAATCTCTGTACCTGCATTAAGGGTCAGCTACCATCAGTTATCTTTAGATTCCTCCAGGGTACACGCACAGGCAGATGTTTACGAATGATGCATGTTTGTCCTACTTTTATAGTTTTAAGGATCAAGTGATCCATTTCACTAACTTGATGTGAAAGTACCAGATCTACTTTCTTCTCGATGAAATAGTTAACTTATCTGAAGTACTTTTCATGTCCGCTTTACTCCTTTTTGAATTGCCACCTACTGTGACAGGATATGAAATTGCTAAAAAGACAGGAAGTCTGAATAACACCATGTTTTCGTATGAAATTGTACCCTATACCCTATACAGTGCACTACTTTTGACCAATATGCACTACTTTTGACCAATATACATCTCTTTTGACTGATATGCACTACTTTTGACCAATATGCACTACTTTTGACCAATATGCACTACTTTTGACCAATATGCACTACTTTTGATCGATATGCACTACTTTTGACCAATATGCACTACTTTTGACCGATATGGCTCTCGGCCCATTTTCCCAAAAACATCTTTAAGGTTAAGTTCATGTTTGAACCATAGGTTCCTATGGGTTCCTACCATAGGTTCCTATGGTTCTAAGATTAACTTAACCAAGGTGTAATTTCGGATGCAAACCATGTGTTCAGCCATGAATCATATAATTGCAGGTTAGCTCAGTATAAAATAATAAAATAATTGCAGGTTAGCTCAGTTTAAAAGCCTAGACTGCCCTTCATCCTACAGATCAACCGTTGTAATCGTCTGAAGTCTCTTATCCAGCCATACGTGGAGCCTTTGGTAGTAATAGTTACTGATGGCATACATGCACACAAACGTATCAACGCTTAGCAATACACCCACATTTCTTAATAACTTGTTTGGGTCACGACTAACCACACAATTAGTATGTGTTATTAATAAATTAGTATTGTAGCATTTTTGAACATTCATAAGCAAGAAAGCATTTATGAGTAATATTGAAAGCCTATCTGTATTCCTGTGTATTTCATAAGCATATTAAAACAATAGTCCAAATGTATGGTAAAAGTGTTCAGAATAAGCAGATATCAACTAGGCATGTTTGGATACGTTTGACAGTCCAGTCTGTCTCTGTCTATTTTGAGTGGCTTGCACAGCAGCCCACTCTGTCTGGCACAGCGACTCCACATATTCATTTCTGACAAATAAATCTCAAACTGTAATGATGGACTCCAACTTAGGCATGACTTATGGGCTAGCCTCCATTGCTCATCTGCCATCTGTCAATCAGTCATCCCCCTGCTCTAGTCCTGCTGTTATTTATCATTCGGTTCCATCCATCCTTCAGCAGCTGTCTATCGTTCATCAGGATGGATGAACTGATTAACGACGACACTCTCCCTCCTCACGACGCACTGCCCACTATACTTCTACTAGCACTGTATTCTACTAGCTCTCTCTCTCTCTCTCTCTCTCTCTCTCTCTCTCTCTCTCTCTCTCTCTCTCTCTCTCTCTCTCTCTCTCTCTCTCTCTCTCTCTCTCTCTCTCTGGCTTTATTGGCATGGGAAGCATATGTTTACATTGCCAAAGCAAGTGAAGTAGATAATAAACAAAAGTGACATAAACAATCAAAAATGAACAGTAAACATTACACTCACACAAAAGTTTCAAAGGAATAGAGGCATTTCAAATGTCATATTATTGCTATGTACAAATAGTTACAAGTACGAAAGGGGAAATAAATGAACAAAAATATCAGTTGTATTTACAATGGTGTTTGTTCTTCATCGGTTGCCCTTTTCTTGTGGCAACAGGTCACAAATCAGGTCACAAATGGCACACCTCGGTATTTCACCTAATAGATTCGGGAGTTTATTTTGTGGGTCTGTGCTGTGTAATCTGAGGGAAACATGTGTCTCTAATATGGTCATGCATTTAGCAGGAGGTTAGGGTGTGCAGCCTAGTTTCCACCTCATTTTGTAGGCGGTGTGCACTTAGCATGTCTTTTCTTGAGAGCCAGGGCTGCCTTTGGTGTCCTCTCTCAATAGCAAGGCTATGGTCACTGAGTCTGTACATAGTCAAAGCTTTCCTTAATTTAGGGTCAGATATTCTGCCACTGTGTACTCTCTGTTTAGGACCAAATAGCGTTCCAGTTTGCTTTGTTCTTTGGTTAATTCTTTACAATGTGTCAAGTAATTATATTTTTTGTTTTCTCATGATTTGGTTGGGTCTAATAGTATTGCTGCCTCTCTATCCGCCTGTATGTTTGTATTATATCCATCAGGGTTTGTTTGAGGTGAAAGCGTTTCAGTTCCCCCTTCTCTTTCTTTGTCACTGAGTGTCTTTCTCCACAGGTATCTCTCTTTATCTCCCTCTCGTGCCACTGCATTCTCTACTAAACAACAGAGAGAATGATGGCATGAGTTTATACCTCTGTTTATGTCTTTATCACAATTTTTTGTTTTGTTCTCTCTCTTATTTGCACTCTCCCTCTCTTCTTGTCTCTCTCCCTCCAACCTCCTTCTCTCTCAGACCCTGTTGATATAAATTGAGGGCAGCCTCCCTCCTCCTCCTCCTTCTTTTCCTCCTCCTCTCCCCCTACCTTGGGTCATTCCTAATGAGAGGCTCTTATTAAAGTTTCCCCGTCTCCCTCTGGTCACATTAAAGAGTGTTCACCTTCTAAATGACAGATCAAACCAGGAGAAACGAAGGAGAAATGAAGGAAACTCCACCAAGGGAAGCAATGGTCTTGTGGGTTCACATACTAGTTGAAATGTTCCTGTAAATTTTAATGTTTTCTTTAGTCTGCCTGGAGTGCAAAATGGGCCGGGTTTACACTTTTAAAAATATTATGTTGGCTCCATTGTGCCAGGCAAGCTCAATCAAGCCCAGATAAAGTATTTGAAATGATTTTAAGTAGTATTTGAACCCAGGTGTCACGCCTTGGTCTTAGTATTTTGTGTTTTCTTTCTTTATTTGGTCAGGCCAGGGTGTGACATGGGTTTATTTTGTGGTGTGTTTTTGTATTGGGGTTTTAGTAGGTATTAGAATTGTGGCTGAGTAGGGTTGTCTAGGAAAGTCTATGGTTGCCTGAGGCGGCTCTTAATCAGAGGCAGGTGATTTTCGTTGTCTCTGATTGGGAACCATATTTAGGCAGCCATATTCTTTTGGGTGTTTCGTGGGTGATTGTTCCTGTCTCTGTGTTAGTTGTCACCAGAGAGGCTGTATAGGTTTTCACATTCCATTTGTTGTTTTTGTATTGTTCGTGTTTCTTAATTATTAAACATGTATCAAAATTACCACGCTGCATTTTGGTCCGACTCTCTTCCGACGGAAGAAAACTGTAACACCAGGTTGGGTATTGAACGGTATAATATGTCCTTTAGCAGAGGACAAATTAAAAAAGGCATACAATTTATTCAAATTACTGTAGTGTTCTCCAAGAGTTGTAGAATAAATCATGTTGCCAAAACCCTAGATCTCAAAGGCATCTAATTCCATTAAATGTTTTGATTGTGAACAAGACATTTTAATTAGAATTCCTTGTAAAAAAAAAAGTTAACTCTACTTCCTGGTAATCATTGTGTCCCTGTAACTGTACCTTAAAGCTGGGACACAGATTTTGATACTGGCTGCGGAACTGTGCCAATCTGCGTCCCTGTGTTCCAATAGCCAGGTTCAAGGCAACCAGAAGGGCCCATTTTGTCCCCTTTGAGTGGAAATCAATATTGACCATCTGATCCGTCTCCACTGCTCATCTGTGACACTTGTTTCAACTCTTCCGCTTCTTTGTCTTTCTCATAATGGACCCATGGACCAGAGCATGTGGTGGGTAAAAGTCTGTCTTTCTTTCTCTCTCTTTTGTCTCAGATCAGGGGATCCCTGGCCAGATGATGGCAGAGGGATAGTTCCTTTTAGAGAGATCCAGTGAAATGAGATGAGACCCGGGCTCAGGCTTCTGTCAGGCCAGGACTGTTGAGTGTCTTTGGGGCTCATTGGTGGTCTCCCCTCTCCATATAAGGCCTTTAACTGGTAATGAATGAGTTGCCTAATGGGTCTCTGGCACAAACCCAGCGGCCAAGCGTTTCTCCCGCGCCTGCCGCCGACCGTCAGGCCGTGTGGAGGATCAGTGGTGGAGCAGAAGACTCATACAGAGGATGAGGGGTTGGAGAGAGGCCTCGGTTATCACCACTACTAGAGAACGGGGTGTGTGTGCACTCTTGCTGTGGGCATGATTTTGTTCCTAGTGCACACTGCAGATGAAGGTTAGTGTGTGTGTGTGTGTGTGTGTGTGTGTGTGCCTCAAGAACTCGAACCCGCTATGGGACTGTTAATGAGTTCCTGTTAATGACATGAATAATACTACACTCTTCGGATCAGATCATAACTCAATGAGGCCCCGTATTGCTTAACATGGTCTCCATACTGGCTGACTTCAGATTGGAGGTCGACACGGTCCCACCACGTTAGAAACCAGACTCTCCATGATACTCAATAAGGCCTCCGGTAGAGAAGATGAAAATGACAGTATCTCTTCAATTATCGCAGGGGCATCATCTCCCCATCAGCAGATCCATATTAGGGTCATTATCTATCTACACAGTCAGTGTGTCTGGAGCACAAATCTGCAATTGCAGCTAAAACTCCATCATAACTACTACAAACCTGGATGAATATGGACCAGCGATCAATAAATCCATTCTAATTCCATCAGACAGCGTGGGGGAAACGGCAAGGGAGGTTTTAGAGAGTGCATGGATAAGAACGATATAGTTCGAATTGATTGAAAATAACTTTTCATTGCTGTTTTTAATAATAAATCTTCTGAGAGGCGCGAGATAAAAAACGATCTACAACCGGTTCAGATGAACATTTACTTTGGGACTTTTGATCAGACCTTGAAACCCTATGGGCTGAAATGAATTTGATTTTGAAACCAAATTCAACCAACTAGCCATGTTGATCCATTCAATGGTTGTTTTTGTTTTTTACACTACAAAAATGACAGGGTAGCCAACTCTGCTGACACTGACAAAACAGATCAATAGAAATGATGTGGTCGGAACCGTATAATTGGCCTACGAAAAGGGGAGACACAAATATAGTGTGACGTCCATCTAACCTGGAGTTGGAAATGATTTTCCAACAACAAACAAAAGTGGCACTGACCCATTGACAAAGACAGTGAATATGCACCTCACAGGGACTATGGCCGATGTTCTCTGCTCGTGCCAATACGATAGGCTACTGTTCACTCAATTAAGTATAGAATTTTGATAACTGAAAGAACGATTGGAGTCATTCCACTATCATCTATTTACAGCAATAGCCATTTTGCTTTCCAAACAGTTTTTCCATGATTGTATTTTTAAATATTGCAATATGCCTGCCTGGGTCTCTCTGTGTTTCACTGATAGTCACAACTGAACAATCATCTATTTGGTATTTGCAGGGCACGCTGCCCAAATTGCGGGCCCTTCCGACTGTAGGCTATGCGATGTAAAACAATCCACAGGTTGTTGTTTTTAAGAAGCAAATGATCCTCGGTGGCCAAATCATGCTTTATGCTGTAGTAGCCTGTTTTGAATGATTGTATTTATTTCTGTAGACAGGAGTGAGCTAATTAGGCTATATCATTTTGGCAATTTAATTCAGGTTACTTTAGGGAAAGCTTGGCTTCCCTTAGCCTTATGGACACGCCACCTATGCCTTTTAATGTGGCTCCTGTAGGCTGCCCGCGCACATCCGTCCACACACAAAATCATCTCAGCATCCAAATCCCAACAGTGCACTGTGCACCTGCAGTTTTATGATTGGAAAGAGACATTTGTTACAAAACCCCTAAATGTATTGTAATGACGTTTTGTGATTGTCATCAGGCCTAGACTTAATTGATGCATCCACTGTTGTCCATGCGCCTCGGTCTCGGCCACTCATCTCCGCCTTGTCCATAAGTGTCTCGGCCACTCATCTCCGCCTTGTCCATAAGTGTCTCGGCCACTCATCTCCTCCTTGTCCATAAGTGTCTCGGCCACTCATCTCCGCCTTGTCCATAAGTGTCTCGGCCACTCATCTCCGCCTTGTCCATAAGTGTCTCGGCCACTCATCTCCGCCTTGTCCATAAGTGTCTCGGCCACTCATCTCCGCCTTGTCCATAAGTGTCTCGGCCACTCATCTCCGCCTTGTCCATAAGTGTCTCGGCCACTCATCTCCGCCTTGTCCATAAGTGTCTCGGCCACTCATCTCCGCCTTGTCCATAAGTGTCTCGGCCACTCATCTCCGCCTTGTCCATAAGTGTCTCGGCCACTCATCTCCGCCTTGTCCATAAGTGTCTCGGCCACTCATCTCCGCCTTGTCCATAAGTGTCTCGGCCACTCATCTCCGCCTTGTCCATAAGTGTCTCGGCCACTCATCTCCGCCTTGTCCATAAGTGTCTCGGCCACTCATCTCCGCCTTGTCCATAAGTGTCTCGGCCACTCATCTCCGCCTTGTCCATAAGTGTCTCGGCCACTCATCTCCGCCTTGTCCATAAGTGTCTCGGCCACTCATCTCCGCCTTGTCCATAAGTGTCTCGGCCACTCATCTCCGCCTTGTCCATAAGTGTCTCGGCCACTCATCTCCGCCTTGTCCATAAGTGTCTCGGCCACTCATCTCCGCCTTGTCCATAAGTGTCTCGGCCACTCATCTCCGCCTTGTCCATAAGTGTCTCGGCCACTCATCTCCGCCTTGTCCATAAGTGTCTCGGCCACTCATCTCCGCCTTGTCCATAAGTGTCTCGGCCACTCATCTCCGCCTTGTCCATAAGTGTCTCGGCCACTCATCTCCGCCTTGTCCATAAGTGTCTCGGCCACTCATCTCCGCCTTGTCCATAAGTGTCTCGGCCACTCATCTCCGCCTTGTCCATAAGTGTCTCGGCCACTCATCTCCGCCTTGTCCATAAGTGTCTCGGCCACTCATCTCCGCCTTGTCCATAAGTGTCTCGGCCACTCATCTCCGCCTTGTCCATAAGTGTCTCGGCCACTCATCTCCGCCTTGTCCATAAGTGTCTCGGCCACTCATCTCCGCCTTGTCCATAAGTGTCTCGGCCACTCATCTCCGCCTTGTCCATAAGTGTCTCGGCCACTCATCTCCGCCTTGTCCATATGTGTCTCGGCCACTCATCTCCGCCTTGTCCATAAGTGTCTCGGCCACTCA
This sequence comes from Oncorhynchus keta, assembly GCF_023373465.1. NCBI lineage: Eukaryota > Metazoa > Chordata > Actinopteri > Salmoniformes > Salmonidae > Oncorhynchus > Oncorhynchus keta. The sequence continues at coordinate 44,702,748 of NC_068449.1, read as the reverse complement.
TCTCCGCCTTGTCCATAAGTGTCTCGGCCACTCATCTCCGCCTTGTCCATAAGTGTCTCGGCCACTCATCTCCGCCTTGTCCATAAGTGTCTCGGCCACTCATCTCCGCCTTGTCCATAAGTGTCTCGGCCACTCATCTCCGCCTTGTCCATAAGTGTCTCGGCCACTCATCTCCGCCTTGTCCATAAGTGTCTCGGCCACTCATCTCCGCCTTGTCCATAAGTGTCTCGGCCACTCATCTCCGCCTTGTCCATAAGTGTCTCGGCCACTCATCTCCACCTTGTCCATAAGTGTCTCGGCCACTCATCTCCGCCTTGTCCATAAGTGTCTCGGCCACTCATCTCCGCCTTGTCCATAAGTGTCTCGGCCACTCATCTCCGCCTTGTCCATAAGTGTCTCGGCCACTCATCTCCGCCTTGTCCATAAGTGTCTCGGCCACTCATCTCCGCCTTGTCCATAAGTGTCTCGGCCACTCATCTCCACCTTGTCCATAAGTGTCTCGGCCACTCATCTCCGCCTTGTCCATAAGCGTCTCGGCCACTCATCTCCACCTTGACAAAATGTAAGTATTTTCCTCAAACCACAATGCAGTTTGGATATTTGAGGCATGTACCACCCGGTTTCCAGTCAATTCGCACATTTTTCATGCGGCTGACATGCAGTAATATTAAATAATGGTATAATAACCTTTTGTTTTTTTAGGCATTGTATTAATTGTGATAGGCTCACATTTGACCGTTACGGAGAACCCCCACTATTTATTTTGCCAGGACGCCATACCAGGCAGTACCACCTTACTTTCAACCCTGGTGATAACATTGATAAAGTAAGTTGAGATCATGTGGAAACTAACGCTGACACTTTTTTGTTGTTGTTGCCTGGAGTCTACAATGTGGCCAAGAAGAGATCAAGAAGAGACTCAAGAGGAGAACTGAAACGTCATCATTGTTCTGTCAACTCTCTGTTCAACACTCCAGCGAACCAATGCAGTCACAAAGTAGGAAGACAGATAGATATACAGCGTCATCATTCGACCTCAGCGATACTGTCGTGTATCCTGTCTTAGCTTTTTTCCAAAGCTTTTAATGTCCGGGCCGGCAAACTTGTTGACTTTTGAATTTTATCTGACCAGTGGGGCCTGTGCTACTTTCCCAGATACACCAACTGCTGCCCACCTGCAAAAGACTACCCAGACAATCCATGTGAAGACTTCTTTGTTTTCTGTTATCAATGGTTTCCATGGTTTTCAATCAACAAAAGTTTCTATTTGTGGGAGAGTTACAGTGACTGAGTGGACACAACATGTTTTGTATGAATATTGTTTGTTTGGAAACTGAACCTTCAGAAGGAAGTATAGAAATTTGACATGACATGCTGTAAATAACAAATGTCCAACAGCGAGGTCAAAAATTGGTGCCATAAAATGACATGTCTGAATATGTCCCATTACTGAATCGAAAATTGTCAGAGTACTGAATCGCTTTTAACAATAAAAACATTTATTCTAAAGTGTATTCTGTAGATTGAACCTGTTCGAACATATCCTGTACTTTGAGGGCGTAATTGAACTAATGTGATGAGATAATTACAATGATTAAAAACAGCATGTTGTACGTAGGTGCTTTAACAAAGCACGTAATCATTTTAAGGACTCTTATGTATATTTTTTTTATATTTTATGCTTATGGCTTTCAATGCTTCACCATGGGTTATGATTGTGTGACATATTGCTTATTATAAACTGGGTGGTTCAAGCCCTGAATGCTGATTGGCTTGACAGCCATGGTATATCAGACCGTACACCACGGGTCTGACAAATCATTTATTTTTTTACTGCTCTAATTACATTGGTAAACAGTTACTAATAGCAATAAGGCATCTCGGGGGCTAAGTTCTGTGTCCAGGCACTCCGCGTTGCATCGTACATACAGACAGCCCTTAGCAGTGGTATATTAGCCATATACCACACCCCCTCGGGCCTTATTTGCTTATATATAGTTTACAGTGCGCACTAGAGGTGCTTTGGATGAGTCTTTGGACAATGGGGTCTCTGACTTAAGGACTTTACGGCCCGTAGAGCACTGGTCAGAAGAATTTGCACACACTGCACATAGATTTTTCTATTTGTTTTTCTATTGATTGTACGTTTGTTTATGTTTAACATTGTGTTGCTGTTGTTTGTCGCACTGCTTTGCTTTATCTTGGCCAGGTCGCAGTTGTAAACGAGCTGGCCTACATGGCTCTCAACTGGCCTACCTGGGTAAATAAAGGTGACATAAATCAATTGAATGAAATACAAAATGTAATGTAAATCAAATATAAGAGGCTGGGTATTCAAAAACAAAGTTAAGTCCAGTCCAAAAAATCCCATGAGGCCAACATTATAACACACCGTTCATTTTCAGGATGACTTGTTCTAGTTATGGCTGAAAGAGGAGTGGATCGTGAGCAGTAGCACGTGTGTGCTTCCAAACTGACACACTATTACCTACATAGTGCACTACGTTTGACTAGGGTCCATAGGACCTGTCTTCTCACATGATACTTTGGGAAAATAACAAATGATACTGCATGGGTCATTACAATGAACATGTTGGTGATTCTTTTAGATACGCATTGGAATGCGGGCAGGGAAATGCGACACGATTTAGGGCATTTAATTTCTCAAAATGAAAACACAGATCATGTTTTGTGTTAGAATGAAGCCCGAAACCATAGAACTTGTATTTTCTCCGATCTCTTATCACTTGAACACAGCTGCTTAGAATATATATTTGAATCGGTTTACAATGAGCGTTGAATGACAGGCTACTTTTCCAATTTAGACATGATTTGTTCCGGTGGACTTGTCATTGTGCCGATACATATGGTAAAAAAAAAAATGGATACTTAATATCCGTAGAAGAATACATCCTAGTTTTGCCTCTTTCACATTGGTCTCACAAAGACGACAACCATTTTATTAATTCAATTGTATTATAAACATAAACATTGGTAAATGACAGACATAATATGCTATAATTGAAATGGTTCCACCTCAGTAAAACATGCCAATGCTATGTGAGTGAAAAGGGGAATGTTTTACAGCTTTCCGACCCGGAAAACGGCACAAGCTCTTTGTTTAGGTTATGACAAAGGAGTGTGAAAAGCAGATAGAAAATAGACTGGTATAGTACTTCTTATCTTATCCACAGAGCCACAGACTTTACTTGGTTTATTATAGGAAAACTACAGTGAAAAGCAGATATCATTTGTAATTGTCTGCTGATCGTCGGAGATTTGCACCCGCGGTACACGTACAACCTTTAGAAACACACAAAGCAGCAGAAAAGCCTACCAATGTCATCCAAAAGTGAATTTCGGTGTGCGAAATGTTGCATAGGCTCATTGCTCAGCACTTATGAGTCATTTTAAGCGTGACGCGTTATTTGCTGAATAAAGCCAATAAATCCTTATGTAAATGGGGGAAAAGCACACAATGAAAGGCCGAACGCCTTGCAATTTCCATTATAATCAAGAGAGAAAAATTACACAGCGACAATATTTCATAGCTTTACAAGATAAATGGATGTCAATATCTTTGAAACCCCGATTTAGGCTCACGTTGATGGGAGCCATGTTAGTGTACTGCTTTTCTTTTCAACATCAACAATTTAAGATATGTTCTTTTCAATCAAGCCCCCCATCTGTCAGAACGTGTAAAAAAACAGTGCAAGGAACAGTAAACGATACACCATACACACATACGGTAAGCACTCTATCCTGTCTATGACATGTGAGATGTGCGTATCGGGTAATGCAACGTGTCTCCCACATAAACAAATCAATAGAGATAACGAACCTGCTGAACGCAGTTCGGCTTTAGCAGGAGATGAATCGCTTTAGCTCAAGACAAAGACCTGGGTTACATATTGAGAAATCATCTCAGAGTAGGAGTGCTGTTCCCGATCAGTTTTCTCTTTCAGGTCGTTCTTGAATAAGACTATGAAAACAAGAAAGACCTGATACCTATAGATCAGCACTCCTACTCTGAGACGCTTTGTGACTACGGGCCCTGAAGACACCAAGCTCCATTTCCTTCTTTGAGATCATCACAGATCAACAGCGGTGGCTTTTCCGTGTGGTTGTGCGTTGAGCTCTTTAACTCCCGGACTTTGCATCTCCTCGCCACCATGTCAGTTCCGCTCTGCGTAGCCGTAAATAAGAGGGAGAAATGGGAGGTATGGGCACCTGCTGGTTTGACAAGATTGATCCAGCTGTGGTTGTGCGGTGGTGCTGGCAACAGGGGGGAGGTGGGGGGGATTTTGGCTGTAGTGGCGGTGTGGTGTGGAAGGAAAAGTTTGCCCCGCAAGCGACAATCAGTGGAAGAGTTTGGCAAACACCATATGACACACATGGATGCAGGCATAGAAACACACAGGCACTCGCGTGCACACACACACACACACACACACACACACACACACACACACACACACACACACACACACACACACACACACACACACACACACACACACACACACACACACACACACACACACACACACACACACACACACACACACACACACACACACACACACACACACACACACACACAGCCAGCTAGCCAGCTTCAACGAGACTACCCCTTAGCAATGCACATTTCCTCTGAAGTTATGGTTAATGTTGTGGTTTCGACGTGATGTGCTCAAAACAGCCTCAGATGATCCAAATTTGTATTGATAGACCTCAGTTCAAATATATACACTGCTCCAAAAAATAAAGGGAACACTTTTTTCTTTACATAGTTGAATGTGCTGACAACAAAATCACACAAAAATTATCCATGGAAATCAAATTTATCAACCCATGGAGGTCTGGATTTGGAGTCACACTCAAAATTAAAGTGGAAAATCACACTACAGGCTGAGCCAACTTTGATGTAATGTCCTTAAAACAAGTCAAAATGAGGCTCAGTAGTGTGTGTGGCCTCCACGTGCCTGTATGACCTCCCTACAACGCCTGGGCATGCTCCTGATGAGGTGGCCGATGGTCTCCTGAGGGATCTCATCCCAGATCTGGACTAAAGCATCTGCCAACTCCTGGACAGTCTGTGGTGCAACGTGGCATTGGTGGATGGAGCGAGACATGATGTCCCAGATGTGCTCAATTGGATTCAGGTCTGGGGAACGGGCGGGCCAGTCCATAGCATCAATGCCTTCCTCTTGCAGGAACTGCTGACACACTCCAGCCACATGAGGTCCAGCATTGTCTTGCATTAGGAGGAACCCAGGGCCAACCACACCAGCATATGGTCTCACAAGGGGTCTGAGGATCTCATCTCGGTACCTAATGGCAGTCAGGCTACCTCTGGCGAGCACATGGAGGGCTGTGCGGCCTGTTTCCTGGTAGCGCCTCCATGCTCTGGACACTACGCTGACAGACACAGCAAACCTTCTTGCCACAGCTCGCATTGATGTGCAATCCTGGATGAGCTGCACTACCTGAGCCACTTGTGTGCGTCTCATGCTACCACTAGAGTGAAAGCACCGCCAGCATTCACAAGTGACCAAAACATCAGCCAGGAAGCATAGGAACTGAGAAGTGGTCTATGGTCCCCACCTGCAGAACCACTCCTTTATTGGGGGTTTCTTGCTAATTGCCTATAATTTCCACCTGTTGTCTATCTATTCCATTTGCAGTCAATCAGTGTTGCTTCCTAAGTGGACAGTTTGATTTCACAGAAGTGCGAATGACTTGGAGTTACATTGTGTTGTTTAAGTGTTCCCTTTATTCCTTTGAGCAGTGTATATATATTTGTTTTTCAAAAGTCTGTCTGTGCTTAATTGAGCTTGACTGGTGCAATGGAACCAATGGAATCGTGCCAAGATTCAAAGGAACTCCAGGCTCAATCAAGCGTTTAAAGCAAACAAGTACTGTAACCCAGATCTGGGTGGTTTGAGACCAAAGGCTTCCTCCCCTGGGAATGCCTGCTGTTCAACCCTTATCAGTCCCCTGGTTGGTTCCCAGAGGTAACCTTCAGAACCCCCCCCCTCTCCCCTCGTCAAAAGGAGCAGCCAGATAAGACTGGGGAGAGAGAAGCTTTTGAGTTTCCAGCCTGCCCATAGAGATGGATAGAGGAGACACTTCCCACAAACACTGTTTTAGCAGGAAATGGAGATAGCCCCATAGAGATCCTGTAATTCTATGGGTAGCCCTCAGTGGCGTTGCCCATGCTGTCACAGGGGCGGTCAAAGGCGATCAATGGTAACGATAGGAGGTGTGCCCTCTTTCCATCTCTATGTGCAGGCTGGAAACTCGAAGGATTCAACAAAGGCCTCGTACAGTCAAACATCCCATGGCCACACTGGCCTTCTCCATCTCTATCGTAGAGGGCTTCACCGCCCACAGATTTAATGCACTCTGCTGCCATCGTGGAAACATCCTCATGTGCCAGTCCACAAGGGTGGCCATTGGGTCACCACATCAAACACTAGAGGGCATGCAGATAATCTTGGTGGTGTTCACAATAGGCTGGCTAATACATTCATCCGAGTATAGTAACAGTGTAAACCAAAAAGTGTGTTGTGATGAGAGAAAAATATATGATTTTGACAAATAGGACAAAAAAGACCATTGCGATACGAACCTTTGTTTGTCAACTATAGACTCGGTATTGCAAAGAAAATTAATTATATTTGAAATGCAGCCATTTTTCTTTTCAGAGATAAAAAGATATTCCTTTGTCAGAAACCATGAATAGTCAATGGCACTCATTGAAATAGAAGAGGGAGTTTGAATTAAAAACATGAGGGTGAATGACATTACCCCTGACATGGCGAACCGAGTGGGTGCACTCTGTGAAAGAGGGATGCAATTAAGATAACCTACAAAAGAGAGACTTTTGTTTGTGCTGGTTGTCAGTGTGGGACACCTAGCATATTTTTCTGGCAGGCGCCCATTTTATGAAAAACATCATCAGCTCTGATGCCTGGAAAGATATTCGGTAGTTTTTTTGTCACTGTGTTAATAATGAACCTGGACACGGCTGAACATTTCACATTTGAGTAATTTAGCAGACACTCTTTTTCAGAGCGACTTACAGTTAGTGCCTTCATCTTAAGACGACTGCAACGGGAACAAAGGGAGATATGAGTCTCCAGCTTCCTTCCAGCTTCAGTGATGGAAGCGGACGGCACTGTGATGGACTGCGATCGAATTTGCTGAGTGGAGTGTTGGGGGCTATTTTGTAAATGACATCGCCGAAGTCAAGGATCGGTAGGATGGTCAGTTTTACCAGGGTATGTTTGGCAGCATGAGTGAAGGAGGCTTTGTTTTACGAAATAGGAAGCCGATTCTAGATGTAATTTTGCATTGGAGATGTTTGATGTGGGTCTGGAAGGAGAGTTTACAGACTAACCAGACTCCTAGGTATTTGTAGTTGTCCACATATTCGAAGTCAGAACCGTCCAGAGTAGTGATAGTGGACGGGCAGGCAGGTGCTGGCAGCGATTGGTTGAAGAGCATGCATTTAATTTACTTGCATTTAAGCGCAGTTGGAGGCCACGGAAGGAGAGTTGTATGGCATTGAAGCTCGTTTGGAGGTTTGTTAACACAGTGTCCAAAGAAGGGCCAGAATTATACAGAATGGTGTCGTCTGCGTAGAGGTGGATTAGAGAATCACCAGCAGCAAGAGCGACATCATTGATGTCAAATCAAATCAAATTATATTGGTCACATACACATGGTTAGCAGATGTAAATGCGAGTGTAACGAAATGCGTGTGCTTCTAGATCCGACCATGCAGTAATATCTAACAAGTAATCTAACATTTTCACAACAACTACCTTTTACCCTCCACTGTAGAGGAATTAATAAGAATATGTACATATAAATATATGGATGAGCGATGGCAGAATGGCACCACTTGAGTGGTTGTTGTCCTTGATCTTTTTGGCCTTCCTGTGACATCGGGTGGTGTAGGTGTCCTGGAGGGCAGGTAGTTTGCCCCCGGTTATGCGTTGTGCAGACCGCACCACCCTCTGGAGAGCCTTGCGGTTGTGGGCGGAGCAGTTGCTGTAAAAGGCGGTGATACAGCCCGACAGGATGCTCTCGATTGCGCATCTGTAAACGTTTGTGAGTGGTTTTGGTGACAGGCCAAATTTCTTCAGCCTCCTGAGGTTGAAGAGCTGCTGTTGCGCCTTCTTCACCACGCTGTCTGTGTGGGTGGACCATTTCAGTTTGTCCTTGATGTGTACGTCAAGGAACTTAAAACTTTCCACCTTCTTCACTACTGTCCCATAGATGTGGATAGGGGGCTGCTCCCTCTGCTGTTTCCTGAAGTCCACGATCATCTCCTTTGTTTTGTTGACGTCGAGTGTGAAGTTATTTTCCTGACACCACACTCTGAGGCCCTCACCTCCTTCCTGTGGGCCGTCTCGTCATTTTTGGTAATCAAGCCTACCACTGAGGTGTCGTCTGCAAACGATGATTGAGTTGGAGGCGTGCATGGCCACACAGTCATGGGTGAACAGGGAGCACAGGAGAGGGCTGAGAATGCACTCTTGTGGGGCCCCAGTGTTGAGGATCAGAGGGGTGGAGATGATGTTTCCTACCCTCATCACTTGGGGGCGTCCCGTCAGAATGTCCAGGACCCAGTTGCACAGGGCGGGGTCGAGAACCAGGGTCTCGGGCTTAATGACGAATTTGGAGGGTACTATGGTGTTAAATGCTGAGGTGTAGTCAATGAACAGCCTTCTTACATAGGTATTCCTCTTGTCCTGATGGGATAGGGCAGTGTGCAGTGTGATTGCGATTGCATTGTTTGTGGACCTATTGGGGCGGTAAGCAAATTGGAGTGGGTCTAGGATGTCAGGTAGGGTGGAGGTGATATGACTAGTCTCTCAAAGCACTTCATGACGACGGGAGAGATAGTCGTTTTGTTCAGTTGCCTTAGCTTTCTTGGGAACAGGAACAATGGTGGCCCTCTCTTGCCTCTTCAAGGCACGACAGAGGGTAGTGTGTACGGCCCAGTACATCACTAAGCTGCCTGACATTCAGGACCTCTACACCAGGCGGTGTCAGAGGAAGGCCCTAAATTGTCAAAGACCCCAGCCACCCCAGTCATAGAATGTTCTCTCTACTACCGCATGGCAAGCGGTACCGGAGTGCCAAGTCTAGGACATAAAGGCTTCTCAACATTTTTTACCCCCAAGCCATAAGACTCCTGAACAGGTAATCAAATAGCTACCCGGACTATTTGCATCCACAACCCTCCCAACCCCTCTTTTTACGCTGCTGCTACTCTCTGTTTATCATATATCATATATGAATAGTCACTTTAACTATACATTCATGTTCATACTACCTTAATTGGGCCGACCAACCAGTTCTCCCGCACATTGGCTAACCGGGCTATCTGCATTGTATCCCGCCACCCGTCACCCACCACCCGCCAACCCCTCTTTTACGCTACTGCTACTCTCTGTTAATCATATATGCATAGTCACTTGAACCATATCTACATGTACATACTACCTCAATCAGCCTGACTAACCGGTGTCTGTATGTGGCCTCGCTACTTTTAAAGCTTCTGCTGTATATAGCCTGTCTTTTTGCTGTTGTTTTATTTCTTTACTTACCTATTGTTCACCTAACACCTTATTTGCATTATTGGTTAGAGCCTGTAAGTAAGCATTTCACTGTAAGGTCTACCTGTTGTATTCACCGCACGTGACAAATACACTTTGATTTGATTTGAAGCATGTGGGTACAGCAGACTGGTATGAGGATTGATTGAATATGTCCGTAAACACACCAGCCAGCTGGTCTGTGCATGCTCTGAGGACGCGGCTAGGGATGCCGTCTGAGCAAGGGAGGGCTTTGTATGCTTTGCGGAGTAACAATGATCCAGAATTTTGTCGGCCATTCGATATATATTTATATATTTATGTTTGAAGCCTGAATTGTGGCAAAAGGTCGCAAAGTTCAAGGTGGCCGAATACTTTCGCAAGGCACTGTATGTTCAAAATGTCCAATAATTTGGCGCGTTTGATCCAGAAAAACACAGGTTCCAACTTGCGCAACGTGACTACAAAATATCTCAAAGTTACCTGTAAACTTCGCCAAAACATTTCAAACTACTTTGTAATAAAACTTTAGGTATTTAAAGTAAATAATCTATAAAATTGAAGATGGGATGATCTGTGTTCAATGCAGGAAGAAAGAAAACTGATGCTACCTTTCTGGTCACGCGCCTATAACAAACAGTACACTTGAAGTTACCCTCGTTTTGAACAGGGCTTCTTTTTCATTACACAAAGGAAAAACCTCAACCAATTTCTAAAGACTGGTGACATCCATTGGAAGCGGTAGGAACTGCAGAAATCTGGATTCCCAATTCAAATTCATTGAAAAGAGAGTGACCTCAAAAAAAAATCGGAATGGTTTTTCCTCTGGGTTTTGCTACATAAGTTCTGTTATACTCACAGACATGATTCAAACAGTTTTAGAAACGTATGTGTTTTCTATCCAAATCTACTATAATATGCATGTCTTATCTTCTGGGGATGAGTAGCAGGCAGTTGAACATGGACATACATTTCATCCGGACGTGAAAATACTGCCCCCTGTCACCAAGAAGTTTTTAACAGATAGCATTCATCACTTTATCAAACCCTGCTCTGACTTTCACTCATTTAAAAACATAAAGGGAGATAACGCCGTCTGTGTCTTGCCACATACAGTCCATTTAATAAAAGGTTAAATCAAAAAATATATCAAAAAAATGTTTTAACGTCAAATGTTAATCTTATGGGGCCAGCATGTCTAGAGTGGCCAAAACACTAAAGTTGCAGATGGTGGAATACTGTTCAAAAGCTCAAGTATGAATGATCAAAGGAGAAATTCTTACACTCAGCAGTATTCTCGTAGTTAAAATATGTTGTTCACCAAAAGATAAGGCTTAATTAATGACTTATAGCTGCCGAGGAACAATGAGAGAGCTCTAACCGGTCTTGATATATGACCAAAGGCTCATTCTGCATAATTTACTAATGTACTGTCATATACAGCTGGACCAAATGTTCACATCAATATCAGTTAAATGCTGTATGCACTGAAATTAAAGGATGCATCCCAAATGGCACCCTATTCCCTATAATGTGTGATCCAAAAGTAGTGCACTATTTAATGGAGAAAGGTGACATTTGATACTCAGCCTTAGAGTTATAATAAGGTTCAGGTTAGTGTGAATTGTGGAAACTGGGCGGAGAAAGATTATTCAGTGACCATTATTCAGATAATTCATTATTCAGAATGTATTCATTTCTTCTCATGAGTTAGTCCTCTCACACTGTAGTGCCTATGTACAGTATGTGTGTGTGTCTGTGTGTATGGTTTATTTCTATTTTCCACAAGATTTATTCCTTTTATTCAGCCCCCCTTTCTCACCTTTTACGATGAGTGGATTATGGGGGAGGCTGAGTGTGGTCTGGGGCTGAGGAAGAGTTCTGCTGATTTATGCCCAAGAGGGTCATTTGTTACAGAGATAATCACCCAGTGGAGAGATGCTGTGGATATTGGAACTGTACTTAATGGGCTGACTCCTAGACGGATTGGTTGTTTAGCCCCTAAAGAAAATGCTAATAATATACTTATACAAAAGTATGTGGACACCCGTTAAAATCAAAGGATTTGGCAATTTCAGTCATACCTGTTGCTGACAGGTTTATAAAATCGATCACACACCCATGCAATCTCCATAGACAAACATTGCCGGTATAATGGGCTTACTGAAGAGCTCAGTGACTTTCAACGTGGCATCGTCATAGGATGCCACCTTACAAAAAGTCTGTTCGTCAAATTTCTGCCCTGTTGGAGCTGCCCCGGTCAACTGTAAGTGCTGTTATTGTGAAGTGGAAACATCTAGGAGCAACAACGGCTTAGCCGCGAAGTGGTAGGCCACACAAGCTCACAGAATGGGACCGCAGGTTGTAACACTCACTACCAAGTTCCAAGCTGCCTATGGAAGCAATGTCAGCACAACAACTGTTCGTCGGGAGCTTCCATGGCCGAGCAGCTACATAAGCCTAAGATCACCATGCACAATTCCAAGAGTCGGCTGGTGTGGTGTAAAGCTCGCTGACATTGGACTCTGGAGCAGTGAAAATGCATTCCTTTAAATTATGAATCACACTTCACCATCTGGCAGTCTGGCGGACGAATATGGGTTTGGCGGATGCCAGGAGAACGCTACCTGCATGCATGCATACCTCCAACTGTAAAGTTTGGTGGAGGAGGAAAAATCGTCTAGGGCTGTTTTTCATGGATCGGGCTAGGCCCCTTAGTTCCAGTGAGGGGAAATCTTACAACATAAAAATACATTCTAGACGATTCTGTGCTTCCAACTTTATGACAACAGTTTGGGGAAGGTCCTTTCTTGTTTCAGCATGACAATGCACAAAGCGAGGTCCATACAAAAATGGTTTGTTGAGATAGGTGTGGAAGAACTTGACTGGCCTGCACAGAGCCCTGACCTTAACCCCATCAAACACATTTGGTATGAATTGGAACGTCGACTGCGAGCCAGGCCCAGCCTCCCAACATCAGTGCCAGACCTCACTAATGCTCTTGTGGCTGAATGGAACAAATCCCTGGAGCAATGTTCCAACGTCTTGTGGAAAGCCTTCCCAGAAAAGTGGAGGCTGTTATAGCAGCAAAGGGGGGACCAACTCCATATTAATGGCCATGATTTTGGAATGAGATGTTCGATGAGCAGGTGTCCACTTACTTTTAGTCATGTAGTGTATGTATGCTGAACAAAAATATAAACGCAACATGTAAAGTGTTGGTCCCATGTTTCAAGGGCTGAAAGCTTATTTCTCTGAAATTCTGTGCACAACATTATTTACATCCCGGTTAATGAGCATTTCTCTTTTGCCAAGATAATCCATCCACCTGACAGGTGTGGCATATGAAGAAGCTGATTAAACAGCACGGTCATTACACAAGTGCAACTTCTGCTGGGGACAATAAAAGGTCACTCTAAAGTGTTCTGTTTTGTCACACAACACAATGCCACACATGTATTTAATTTTGAGGGGGCATGCAATTGACATGCTGACTGCAGGAATGTCCGCCAGAGATAATTGACTCCTAATTTCTCTACCATAAGCCACCTCCAACATCATTTTAGAGAATTCGTCCAACCAGCCTCACAACCACAGACCACATGTAACTATGCCAGCCCCGGAGCTCCACATCTGGCTTCTTCCCCTGCGGTATCATCAAATCAAATCAAAGTTTGTCACGTGTGCCGAATACAACAGGTAGACATTACAGTGAAATGCTGACTTACAGGCCCTAACCAACAGTGCGATTTTTAAGTAAAAAATAGGTATTAGGTGAACAATAGATAAGTAAAGAAATAAAAACAGTGAAAAATAACAGTAGCGAGGCTATAACAGTAGCGAGGCTACATACAGTATCGAGGCTACAACAGTAGCGAGGCTATATACAGGCACCGGTTAGTCGGGCTAATTGAGGTAGTATGTACTTGTAGGTATGGTTAAAGTGACTATGTATATATGATAAACAGAGAAGCAGTAGCGTAAAAGAGGGGTTAGCGGGTGAGGAGAGGGAGGGTTCTGAGGAGTATTATGTGTCTGTAATAGGGAAAGGGGGATATCCTAGTTAGTTGTACAACTGAATGCATTCTTCCACATTTAACCCAACCCCTCTGAATCAGAGAGTTACGGGGGGCTGCCTTAATCGACATCCACGTCATCGGCGCCTGGGGAAAAGCGGGTTAACTGCCTTGCTCAGGGCCAGAACAACAGGTTTTTTACCTTGTCAGCTCGAGGATTCGATCCAGCAAACATTCGGTTAGATTAGGGCCTAATGAATTTATTTCAATTTACTGATTTACTTATATGAACTATAACTCAGTAAAATCATTGAAATTGTTGCATGTTGCATTTATATTTTTTGGTTCAGTATATACTTTGAAATTGTCAAAAGTTTGGACACACCTACTCATTCATGGTTTTTCTTTCTTTTTTCTATTTTCTAAATTCTAGAATAATAGGGAAGACATCAAAACCATGAAATAACACACATGGAATCATAGAGTAAGCAAAAAAGTGTTAAACAAATCAAAATATATTTTATATTTGAGATTTGTCAAAGCAGCCACCATTTGCCTTGATGACAGCTTTGCACACTCTTGGCATTCTCTCAACCATCTTTATGAGGTAGTCACCAGGAAGGCATTTCAATGTGTGCCTTGTTAAAATATCATTTGTGAATTTTCTTTCCTTCTTAATTCATTTGAGCCAATCAGTTGTGTTGTGACAAGGTCGGGTTGGTATACAGAAGATGGCCCTACTTGGTAAAAGACGAAGTCCATATTATTGCAAGAACAGCTCAAATAACCAAAGAGACACGACAGTCCATCATTACTTCAAGACATGAAGGTCAGTCAAAGCGGTCAAAATATCAAGAACTTTGAAAGTTTCTTCAAGTGCAGTCGCAAAACCCATCAAGCGCTATGATGAAAGTGGTTCTCATGAGGACCGCCACAGGAAAGGAAGACCCAGAGTTACCTCTGCTGCAGAGGATAAGTTCAGTAGAGCCTCAGAAATTGCAGCCCAAATAAATGCTTCACAGAGTTGAAGTAACAGACACATCTCAACATCAACTATTCAGAGGAGACTGCATGAATCAGTCATTCATGGTCAGATTGCTGCAAAGAAACCACTACTGAAGGACACAATGATATGAAGAGACTTCCTTGGGCCAAGAAACACGAGCAATGGAAATTAGACCGGTGGAAATTTGTCCTTTGGTCTGAGTCCAAATGTGAGATGTTTGGTTCCAACCGCCATGTCTTTGTGAGACGCAGAGTAGGTGAAGGGATGATGTCCGTGTGGTTCCCACCGTGAAGCATGGAGGAGGAGGTGTGATGCTGTGGGGGTGCTTTCCTGGTGACACTGTCAGTGATTTATTTAGAATTCAAGTCTAACTTAACCAGCATGGCTAACATAGCATTCATCAGCGAAATGCAATCCCATCTTGTTTGCACTTAATGGGAGTATGATTTGTTTTTCAACAGGACAATGACCCAACACAGCTCCAGGCTGTGTAAGGGCTATTTGACCAAGAAGGAGCGTGCTGGAGTGCTGCATCAGATGCATTTACATGCATCATCTAAACTCAACCTAACTGAGATTTGGAATGAGTTGGACCGCAGAGTGATGAAAAAGCATCTAACAAGTGCTCAGCATATGTGGGAACTCCTTCAAGACGGTTGGAAAAGCATTCCAGGTGAAGCTAGTTGAGAGAACACCAAGAGTGTGCAAAGCTGTTATCAAGGCAAGGGGAGGATCCTTTAAAAAATCCAAAATATATTTTGATTTGTTCAAACATTTTTGGGTTACTGCATGATTCCATATGTGTTATTTCATAGTTTTGAGGTCTTCACTATTATTCTACAATGTAGAAAATAGTAAAAAATAAAGAAAAACCCTTGAATGAGGGGCTGGCTTAGATCACTTTCAAAACATAGAAATCTTCCCCATATGATGCAAATGCATCATATGATGAAACACCATACGGAATGTTTTCAGTATTTTGAAAATGACCTATCTTTCAAACTTTATTGCTGACAAGCAAAACGTTTTGGGACTATGTCAACAATTGACTAATGAAACAAATATCAAAAGATAGTTTTTGGGTGGAATATTCCTTTAAACCCTTCAAAAGAAAGGGCCACATTTGCAACATACAGTAACACAAATGGTCAACTTAAGATATGATTGTTATGATTATCATTGGAAAAACATATTCCTTTTTATCACTGAAGACTTATACGACATCCCAAATGGCACCTTATTCCCATACGGCTATGGCCCAAAATAGTACACTACATAGGGAATATGATGCCATTTGAGACACAGACTATGAATGGGTTAGCTGACAAAGTCAAGAAAATGGTGCGTACGAGGGTCACAATAGAAAAAAAACATTTGCAATTGGTTCAGTAACCTGTAATAAATAGAGTGCTTTCTGTTTTCTTCCAGAACGTGTGTACATTTTCTGTGGCCAACGATGCTTGTTTGTTCTCTACTTTAGTCTCCATGTTCTTGACGTTGTTGCATTTGGAAAAAAAAGCTGTTCACTGCACTATTCCTAATCTAACGGGATACTGTACATGTCACACTGGGATGCCGTATGAGCGATAGTCTTCAAGTGCCATTGTTGCTGGTTCTCTCAGGGCTCTATTCAATCTGCACCATGAAGGTTCAGCTTTACAGCGTGAGTCAAATTTGAAAGGCAACAGTTCCTGCCTTAGCTGACACTGCATTCAGGGTGAACTCCGAACTCCGGCTCAATCGGAAATGACCTTCACATTTCTATGGTGGAATCTGTAACGCTTCAGCTTTACAGACTGAAAACACTCTTTTCAGTCTCCATTTTATTGCGTCTGAGAAAAGTAGTATACTATTCCTTATTTATTGGCATGCCGTACGTGCCATACCCGTATACATACATGTGTGCGATAGTCTTCTGTGCCATTGTGGCTTGTTCTCTTATTGTCAGTCTCCATTTGCTGTGTCTAAGAAAAGTAATTTGCCATTCCTTATCTATTTACACTTCCTGTTTCACACTTATGTAGATCAGACATACCGTATGGGAGTGTAAATGTTACACAATTTGAGCCCTCATTGTTTCGTGTAGCAAGGTCGGTGCTCCTCAGAAATGTTCCACAACGGGGGAAGAAAACAATGGGGGTATAGTGTGAAGTGGGCTAGTAATCAATGCAGCGGCACCGGGCTTTTTAACGTGCTGATGAATAATCTGAGCGGCCACTGTGTGGACTTCTCCGTTTTAAGTGGTTGTTTTTCACCGGACAATTATCTCTGAACGAGCCACCAGCACATGGGGTTTGAGAGAGAGTCGGCCCTTTCAAGGCGATGCAGGAGCATGCACAAGCCCCTGAAAATGGTTGTGTTGTCTTTTCAGTAAACGTGGTTCATTTCAGTTGACCACTGTTTGAATGCTCCCATTTCTCCTGGTGTCTTCTCTGCCTCTTTTGTCACATTTGCATATTTTGAACACCAAGAAGTAGTTCAGAGGGTTTAAACCTGTGCAGAACTCAGTCCTAGAATGTCTTAAGGTCACATTGTTTCTTTTTTATAAACAGGAAACTGAGGGAACGTCAGAAATGTCATATTTTCCGACTACCTGCAGAACCAAAACTGAGAGAGAAATGTGTGAAAGTTTACCAAGACAAATACCGCCCCATTATGTTTATTGAATGGCGATTCGTCCGCTCAACATGCTCCAGAGTTGACCTAAATCTTCTGTGTTACACAAGTAAACATGAATTTGTGACAAAAACTCTTGATTTCCAATGTGTAGCTTCAGGTGCAAAAATGTTTCTGTTTACTGGTGATTGATGGAGTTGCAGAAAGGCAACTGTGAGGCGACATGCTCACGGTCCGGTTCCCTGCCTTCCCAGAGTGTAGTTGTGGATGGGGCAGGGCTGCAGCCCCAGATGGTTTATCAGGGCGAACTGTTAGGGTCACAAAGCTCCATCCAGTAAGGTCACGCTTCACAGCCCACCAATCACAGAATCACTGCAGAGGGAAATGGCACCTTTCTCTGATGTGTCTCATTTCAGCTCTCGTACAGATTGTCAGTTCTCATTATGGCACTAGATGAATAGCTGAAACGGTAAGGCATATTATACTGAATGTTCATCGAAGGACTGTTAAGTTTTATGGTCAGATGCAGTGGGGTTATTTTTGATATTATGAAGTGTTTGTTTTGTATTGAAAAGCTAAATGAATATAACAATCTGTAGCTGTCACATTACAAGATGTTTATGTGAATCGCAGTCGTTGTCAGCATGACAGAAGATGACACTTCAACTCTAACACCTTAGCAAAGGATTGAAAGAAGAACTGGGATTCACTTGAAAGCCATCAAATCCACGTGTGAAAACAGTCAAATCCGAGAGGAATGTCAATTAACCTTTTTTCAAGCGAAACCTAATGCGTAATTCTGCTCGTTCCTCACAGAAACCATCTAGACACACTATTAGCGGTAAACCATCAAAATAACAGCAAGGCTGAAAATAGCACTTGTTGTCGTCATGGAAGAGACTGAAAGTCTAGAATTCCTGGTCCAGGTACAAAATCATTTTCTACAACCTTGATAAGACTGTCACTGTTTTTTTTATCATCAATTGCTTCTCGGCTGCGGTGGAAATGAACGTCTGCTTCCTGCAGCAACAACACTGTTCTCCAATGGTCTGACAGGATGTTATGGTAGAAAGCAGTACATTAAAAAGAAAGCAGTACATTATCCTGAGCTAAAGCCAAGGCACATGCCACCCAGACTGTGTTCGTCCACCGAGCTAAAGCCAATGCATCACATAAGTGCGATTCACCGAACCACTACTGTTACATCAGGTGTTTCCAAACTTTTACTTTCTAGTTTCACAAACCTTTTTCTTCTCACTCGCTTCTCATTTACCATCCCATTGGTCCTATTTGCATTGTCATAATTGGAGTGCATGCATGCAAAGCGGCATCTTTAAACTGGTTTCATAGTCTCGGATATGTTCATGACATTCTCAGGAGAGCCTCACTGATCCGTCAGAGTTGGAAACCTGCCAGATGACAAATTGTGTACTTTTTTTTGTTGTACATTTCCACAAAACTTTGAGAACTACTCAAATGTCAGTGAAATGTAGGTCAAATGTCATGAAGAAACAGGTTTTAAGCCAGAGAAAAAACAACTCCCCTATCTGCAGCATTGTTCATTTTCATATTTTTTTTCCATTTGTATTTTCTCCTCTCCCAGTACTGTGCACCTTGACCTTCTCCCCATAATGCAACACTAAAAATGAATGTCATGTGAGTACATTGGACTCTTCCCCATATGTTTCCCGTCGGCAACAAAGGAACAAGCCACAGGTACAGACGAGAGCAGACCCCTGAGTAGAAGCACAAAAGAAACCCCTGTGTCCCAAGCACTTCTGGAGCCTCTGCTGCTGAGATGTGTGTGTCAGACCTCGGAGCCAGAGGGCTGAATAGCCCAGCACTAGCCATGGATCAGACCCAGAACCCACCACTGTGGGAGACTAGAATGAAACAACAATGATGCCTTTTTTTCTCCCTGAACCACCAGAGAGACATATTTTGGCTCTGTGTCCATTTAGCGCAGGCTCCCATCCAGCCATCCATCCATCAGTTCCAAGGTAGAGATTGTTCAGTTCAAAAGTGCCTGACAGCCACCTGAATAAGCTTGAATAGGACCAATCCAGAATTAAGTCCACAGTCTCCACACTAGTTCTGAGAATAAGCTTTGGGTCACCCATGTGTGACAGGGCTGACAGTGAAAAAAATAGCATATAACTGGGGAAAGAGCCAAAATGAACACCTTATGTCACCCATTATATCTGAGGACTGAGTGAAGTGGCTCTGAATGTTTCATTATCACTGCATGGGAAGGGACTGTAGGTTCTCAAAAAAAAATATACGGCTCGCTCCAATGTGTATTTTCTGCCTAATGGCTGAGAAATAATTCTAATGACCCTGGATTTCACCCACTGGAGTGATTTCTGGTGGCCCTTAACAGCTTCTAATAGACTTCCTTGACTTAGTCACATGGTACTTAACTCAATCGCTGTGTCTTGAACAATGAGAGTAACCCACTGAGCTCTCCAATGATTGACAGGTGAGGTGGGGGAAGTGAATATTTGCGTAGGCGGGCATAGGGCAATTTAAACGCACACCTGTTAATTGTTTTTTATATATATTTTTTTTACTAAGAACGTTCAAGTATGCGGTATCCAAATCCTGCTGAGAATGAGCCAGTCCTAATATGGACATTATACGTTTAAATGACACTATTTACCTCCAGCTTTTGTGGGATGCGTCTCACCTACAGTATGATGGAACGCAGCTACCGCCTTTGCTGTCAATGTCTTGAGGTAATTGGCTGAAGAAAAGCGTGTCGTGGAGCTATGAATTGTACAGTACCGACCAAAGATATTTTATTTTTTTACATATTTTCCCTGGGAGTGTCTCCATAAATTGCAAGGCTGGAACGGCTATTTAAGTCAATTACCTCCATTTTCTGTGGGCCTTGACCTGTACCACAAGCTCGGGTCCGAGTCTGAAATGGAAGCTGTTCAGATATTAAATGAACTTTGTAATGCCAAGGGGAGCTCTGTTATTTGTGTTTTGTTCATGAGTGGCAGTTTAACCAGATTTCATTTTGAAATACAAAATGACTAAAAATGACTACAAATTGAGAAAAAGCGGGTTTGTTTATGAGAACTGCTTGAATCGTCTCTTTCTACCTTGATGTTCTCTTGGATGATGAGCGTCCCTAGTCTGACAGACAAATTGTTTATTTTAGAAGAAATTCTCTCTTGTGCTTCTCTCCCTGAGAGAATGACATTCATATGCATAATTATGCATTCCTGTGTAGCACAGATCGGGGACCCATAATGAAATTCAGTTACTGCAATTCTGTTTCCTGGGTGTAAATCAACTTCACTTATTGTAGTTCAATAACCAAAATCTATTTTTTTTTCAAAGTCAAGGCGTCGTGTCATCGCTGACACCCCATTCTTTCTGCAGACATCGTTGGATCTTAATCCAGAGCAGATATTTAACATAGTTTTTGGAAAACGTGGAAACATTAAAAAAACTTAATTCTGTTACCGAACTTTGCATCCTCACAGTTCTTCGAGTAAGTGTGTCTTTGTAAAATGTTCAGGTTAAATTATTAAAAGTAGTGCTTGTGCATGAGTTTCATGGTTTGTTAAACTTTTAAATTAAAGTTTTTTTTGTTTGGTATACATTTTATGTGAAAACATCTCAGCATAATTATGTTACAGTGGAATTTTCCAGGGGTGGAAGCCCAAAATACATGTGTATTGTGTAGTGGTAGAAAGAAGTGTAGCTAGTTGTACTAGACATGTTATAGATAAAAGGACCTCTTTCCCGCCCTCCCTCCTTCCTTATCTTAACATAAGAGGATACCAACAGCATGTTTTAATCAAATTCTTTCCTTCTTTGTCCACTATAAATAGGCTTGTACAGTATACCTCTGTGCCATTCATATTTTTCTCAAAGCATCTGGATTATCACCCTTAGGTAAATAAGACAATTAAGTACTACTTATAAACAAACACATGCATATTCCCTACACTGACACATTCATCACAACGAGCACACTAATCTGAAAAAGGTGGCTAAACGCTAGAGCAAAATAAAAACGATTTTTTTCAACAGTGTTGATGTGCATTCACCCTATACTACACCTCTGGTTTCCATTATATCAACAAGCCCGACATTTCAATGTCTGTATACCTAAAACCTCAGACGTTCACCTATACAGTGTCCATATTAGGACATGTGCAGAGCATAAGTATTCACCCCCTTGGACTTTTTCACTTGTTGTTGTGTCACAAAGTGGGATTTAAATTTGATTTTTTTTTCATCAATCACACACCATAATGTCAAAGTGAAGAGACCATTTTATAAATGGTTACACATTTCTAAACTTTCACGGACGTGTGGCTGTCCTGAGGTGTATATCCTTCCTTCTTCCGTAATTCAACAAATGACATGTTCAGCGCGTTTCCATTTAAACAAACCCAGTTGTGTCTGTTTTGTGTAACCCAACACAACCTCACATCAGAGGTTCACATCACTCTTCTTCCGTGGCCTGCTGTCATCGTCAGGGGACAAACGAGACTATTTATACACACAGAAATTACCTCAGGAATGTACGGGAGCATTAAACACATCGAGCACATGATCGCACTGGGAACACGCTGATCTCCATCTGTATCTGTGTGTGACGGCTTGTCTTGCATCTTCTGTGTTGAGGTAGTCTTCTAAGGAATTGCTCTCTCTCTCTCACTCTCACTCTCACACTCACACTCACACTCACACACTCACTCACTTGGTTTGTCCTGAGAGAATGCCCTTCAGTACTGTGTCTTATTAGAGAATATACAGAGGATACAACCTCTGTGTTTTGACTTCTCGTATTATTTCCCTCCGAATTTCAACTAGTATCCTCCCCTGGGTCTGAAAAACATTGGAAAAAGAGCTGCAACACTAACAAACCACGGGGGGATTTTTCGTTTTCTGAAAAATCCATGTCTTTTTTTTCTTCTTCCCATTCTAAGGAAGCAGAATTATTCGAGTCATTTATTGTACACATATGTTATTACAGAGACAAATCTTTATCATCCCAAACAGCTGATGCTAGTCGAAGGCTCATCTTTTGTCGAATGAATGAATGAGTTCAGTCAGAAAAATGCATTGAATATATAAGGGGGGCGTTTACTTTACTCACCATGAACGGTGACCAGCATTTAACCCCATATTTGTCTTACCACTACATCGCTGATGGAAACACACTGTAGTAGTATTCTGTATTCTGTAGTATTTATGTCAAAGCTGTATTACAGTATATGTACAGTCTGCATGGCAATAGCAGAAAAACCTTAAAGCAACCTATAAAAGTTCAAACGACCTTGCACATAGGTCGTCTTGTACATAGCTGAGAGACTGATAGGTCACAATTATGTACATTTGTAGCACAAAATGCACAAGAATTAGCTTATTTGACACAATTCATTTGAAAGTCCTTCAGTGCCTTGTGATTATGCATGAGCACATGATTCTCTTAGATTTACGATAGGATAGCTGTGTTTTATGTACTGCCCCAAGGAGCCAATTATTAGAGACATCTTACTAACTATATGCCATTGCTGTAATGTGAAGGTCACAATGTTTTAACGCTCATGATTTGATATTTGACCACTGGCACAAACAAAACTACATTTAAGACGTAAAAAGTCCAATTCAAATGAGTGATGTTTTCATTTATTTCTAGTTCTCAATGCCATCTTATAAACTGGCCGTCGCCATCTGCTTTGTGACTAAAATATCACGAAATCAACTGGTGGACGTGTTTGAGGGAGTTTTAAGACATCAAGTTAAATGAATTTGCACACATTTTTAAATTTTTGAAATTTAAAAAGGATGACCGCGGCCGCTTTCCAATCTTTAGGAATCTCAGACGAAACGAAAGAAAGGTTGGACAGACTAGTAATAAGGGTAGCAACAATTGCAGTGGATAATTTTAGGAAGAGAAGGTCCAGATTGTCTAGCCCAGCTGATTTACAGGGATCCAGATTTTGCAGCTCTTACAGAACATCAGCTGTCTGGATTTGGGTGAAGGAGAAGCGGGGGGGCTTGGGCCAGTTGATGTGGGGGGTGCAGAGCTGTTGGCCGGGGTTGGGGTAGCCAGGTAGAAAGCATGGCCAGCCGTAGAGAAATGCTTATTGAAATTCTCGATTATCGTGGATTTATTATTTATTTCCTATCGCACGTGTGTTTATGTGTGCATCTGTGCCCTTCTCCCTCTCTCTCTGGGGTTGTACTGTATAGCTCAGTATTTAGGGTTATGTTGAAACAGACCAGGTTCCTCTGTAGAATGGTGTCCCGGAGGCCAGTGACATTTCCCCTTCCTCTGAATGAAGTTCACTGGTTCAGAGTGCCCCAGTGGTGGAAATGTATGACTTTCTCACCAAACCAGGTATTTCCCAGCCTCATAGTCATACTTAACCACTGTAGGGCCCATGTTCATGAAGAAACAAAATTCTGCCACTTGTTGTGTGAATCCTAATTACATTTACATTACATTTAAGTCATTTAGCAGACGCTCTTATCCAGAGCGACTTACAAATTGGTGCATTCACCTTATGACATCCAGTGGAACAGCCACTTTACAATAGTGCATCTAAATCTTTTAAGGGGGGTGAGAAGGATTACTTTATCCTATCCTAGGTATTCCTTAAAGAGGTGGGGTTTCAGGTGTCTCCGGAAGGTGGTGATTGACTCCGCTGTCCTGGCGTCGTGAGGGAGTGTGTTCCACCATTGGGGAGCCAGAGCAGCGAACAGTTTTGACTGGGCTGAGCGGGAACTGTACTTCCTCAGTGGTAGGGAGGCGAGCAGGCCAGAGGTGGATGAACGCAGTGCCCTTGTTTGGGTGTAGGGCCTGATCAGAGCCTGGAGGTACTGAGGTGCCGTTCCCCTCACAGCTCCGTAGGCAAGCACCATGGTCTTGTAGCGGATGCGAGCTTCAACTGGAAGCCAGTGGAGAGAGCGGAGGAGCGGGGTGACGTGAGAGAACTAATCCTTGTGTATCAGAGTATACAGTAGTGGAGAACAAGTCTGATTCTCAACAGTTTTTTTTTTGCCAATTTTATTCAGCCTCTATTCATTAATTGAAAAAAGACAGGAGTTCATGTTGAAATGTCTATATTTTTTCACGGCATTGTTTATTGACCAGCAGCATACCACCCTGCATCCAACTGCTGGCTTGCTTCTAAGCTATGCAGGGTTGGTCCTGGTCTGTCCCTGGATGGGAGACCAGATTCTGCTAAAAAAACATTTCCCAATGCCCCAGGGCAGTGATTGGGGACATTGCTCTATGTAGGGTGCTGTCTTTAGGATTGGATGCTAAACAGGTGTCCTGACTTTCTGTGGTGACTAAAGATCCCATGGCACTTACCGTAAGAGTAGGGGTGTTCACCCTGGTGTCCTGGCTAAATTCCCAATCTGGCCTTCAGACCATCATGGCCAACTAATCATCCCCAGCTTACAATTGTCTCATTCATCCCTGTAACTATTTCCCAGGTCGTTGCTGTAAATGAGAATATGTTCTCAGTCAACTTACCTGGTAAAATAAGGGTCAAATAATGTTTTATGCCAAAATTAAAATACTTTATAGGCTTGAACAGGCCTTGTCAACTTGTGACAACCAGTCCCACATTATATGCAATTATAATTGAATGAATATTGCATTATCGGGCAGCTGCTATGAAAAGAGAGTTATGAATGCTTCAGTGTAGGTGCATATTGAATTCTAGGACATTGTGCGCATTATGTGCAGTTTGTACATTGTCGGACATTTCCTCCATCACCATTGACTCCAACATTTCACTGTCTGGCATCTGTTGAAATGTCAACTTTCCGTCTACTGCAGTCTGCTCATACAATGTGTGAATCCCAAATGGCACCCTACACCCTATGTTTGTAACTTATTTTGTACATAGTGTTGCTGCTGCTATCTCTTATGACCGAAAATAACTTCTGGACATCAGAACAGAGATTACTCAACTCGATCTGAAAGAAGCTTTTTTCTTTAACGAGTCTGACGCGAAGGATATACTACTTTCTCGGGAGCAGGCCCAAATCCCTGTCATTTGCTGAAGAAAAGACAGAGAAAAAGGGGACAGTCGGGCTGCCTTCTGAGAATCCGGAGGCAAAATATCTTGACTACCCTGTATCCCCGCACTTGGTACCGGAACCCCCTAAATATAGTCTCATTATTGTTATTTTATTGTGTTACTTTTGATAACTTTTTACTTTAGTTTATTTGGTAAATATTTTCTTATCTTTACTCTTTCTCAAACTGAACTTTTGGTTAAGGGCTTGTAAGTAAGCATTTTACGGTAAGGTCTACACTTATATTCGGCACATGTGACAAATACAGTTTGATTTGATTTATATTAGTGCACTACTTTGGACTAGAGCCCTATGAGCCCTTCTGAAAAGTAGTGCAATATATAGGGAAGAGAGTGTCATTTGGGAGACATCCCATGCCTATGTAAAGTGATATATCTTATTCGCCTGCAGCAACAAAAACAAGACTCCTTGCCCTTCCATTATGGGTCAGCGAGGGAACATTTCTCTCCCGGATGAGTGGCAGCCACATTGTTTGACTGGTTCTATATGTGAAAACACACACAAAAAGAGTGGTCCAAAGACCGGATTCCTTCCCTTCTATCCCCCTGATATCAGACACATTCTCTTTTCGGTCCTTCCCTTTCTCTCTCTGTTCTCTGTCTCTCTTTCTTTTCATTCTCTTCATTCTATTCACCTCTGTTACTGCCCCCCCCCCCCCTCTCTCTCTTGCTTGCTCTCTCTTTTTCTCTCTCCTTCTGCCTCTCTCCTCCTCTCCTTCAGGTCTTTGTTTAACATGGATTCAATTTTCAATTCAGTCCAGTAGACACATACCAGCGCATATTAGTAGCATCAGATCGGGAAAGGCAAAGTGAGTCATAATGTGGACTAGCATGGTCTGTGTGTTGACCTGCAGAAAATGGCTTGGGGGTGAGGTCACTGTTCTAAAATTCAATACCACAGTTGGACCTCCCTGTATATACAGTACCAGTCAAAAGTTTGGACACATCTACTCATTCAAGATATGTACATTTCTTAATAAAGAAAACATTCCGTACGATGCATCATCATTTCATGATAAATTAATCATACAGGGATTATTTCTAGATTTTGAAAGCAATTTAAGCCAACCCTAGCTGTTTGGCCTCAAAGTTGAGCACGGGTCTGGCCGTGCTGCTGCTCCAGTTTCAACTGTTCTGCCTGCGGCTATGGAATCCTGACCTGTTCACCGGACGTGCTACATGTCCCAGACCTATTATTTGACCATGCTGGTCATTTATGAACATTTGAACATCTTGGCCATGTTCTGTTATAATCTCCACCCGGCACAGCCAGAAGAGGGCTGGCAACCCCTCATAGCCTGGTTCCTCTCAAGATTTCTTCCTAGGTTTTGGCCTTTCTAGGGAGTTTTTCCTACGTGCTTCAACACCTGCATTGCTTGCTGTTTGGGGTTTTAGGCTGGGTTTCTGTACAGCACTTTGAGATATCAGCAGATGTACGAAGGGCTATATAAATACATTTGATTTGATTTGATTTGGGTCGCTAGATTTTTATATTTCTTATATACCGCCACAGGAAAGGAAGACCCAGAGTTACCTCTGCTGCAGAGGATAAGTTCAGTAGAGTTAACTGTCTCTCATGAGGACCACCACAGGAAAGGAAGACCCAGAGTTACCTCTGCTGCAGAGGATAAGTTAATTACAGTTACCAGTCTCAGAAATTGCAGCTCAAATAAATGCTTCACAGAGTTCAAGTAACAGACACGTCTCAACATCAGAGGAGAATGCTTGAGACTGCTCTTCAGAGGAGACTGCTTGAATCTGATGAATCTGAAGAGCAGTCTCAAGGTTGAATTGCTGCCAAGAAACCAGTACTAAAGGACACCAATAAAAATAACAGACTTTATTGGGCCAAGAAACATGAGCAATGGACAATAGAACGGTGGAAATCCACATTTTAGATTTTTGGTTCCAACTGCAGGACAATCTCTGCATGTGTGATTCCCACCGTGAAGCATGGAGAAGGAGGTGTGATGGTGTGCGGGTGCTTTGATGGTGACACTGTCAGTGATTATTTTTAGAATTCAAGGTACTCTTAACCAGCATGGCTACCACAGCATTCTGCATTCTGCTTTGCGCCTAGTGGGACTATCATTTGTTTTTCAACAGGGCAATGACCCAAAACACCTCCAGGCTGTGTAAGGCTATTTGACCAAGAAGTAGAGTGATGGAGTGCTGCATCAGATGACCTGGCCTTTACAATGACCTGAACTCAACTGAATTGAGATGGTTTGGGATGAGTTGGAGAGCAGCGTGAAGGAAATGCATCCAAAAAGTGCTCAGCATATGTGGGAATTCCTTAAAGACTGTTGGAAAAGCATTCCAGATGAAGCTGGTTGAGAGAATACCAAATGTACAAAGCTGTCATCAAGGCAAAGGGCGGCTACTTTGAAGAATCAAAAATATAAAATCTATTTTGATTTGTTAAACACTTTTTTGGTTAGTACATGATTCCATGTGTTATTTCATCGTTTTTATGTCTTCACTATTATCCTACAATGTAGAAAATAGTGAAAATAAAGGAAAACCCTTGGATGAGTAGGTGTGTCCCAAATTTTTGAGTGGTGCTGTATATATACAGTTGAAGTCGGAAGTTTACATACACCTTAGCCAAATACATTTAAACTCAGTTTTTCACAATTCCAGACATTTATTCCTAGTAAAAATCCCTGTCTTAGGTCAGTTAGGATCAACACTTTTTTAAAGAATATTTATTTCACCACATTCCCTTTTGATTTTCCCTTAATGTCAAGCAAAGAGGCACTGAGTTTGAAGATAGGCCTTGAAATGCATCCACACCTCCAATTGACTCAAATGATGTCAATTAGCCGATCAGACGCTTCTAAAGCCATGGCCATCATTTTCTGGAATTTTCCAAGCTGTTTAGGCACAGTCAATTTAGTGTATGTAATCTTCTGACCCACTGGAATTGTGATACAGTGAATTATAACTGAAATAATCTGTCTGTAAACAATTGTTGGAAAAATGACCTAACCGACTTGCCAAAACTATAGTTTGTTAACAAGAAATGTGTGTAGTGGTTGAAAAACGAGTTTTAATGACTCCAACCTAAGTGTTAGTAAACTTCCGTCTTCAACTGTATATACACTTCCGTTCAAAAGTTTGGGGTCACTTAGAAATGTCTTTGTTTTTGAAAGATTTTTTTTTTGTCCATTAAACTAACATCACATTGATCAGAAATACAGTGTAGACATTGTTAATGTTGTAAATTATTATTGTAGATGGAAACAGCTGGTTTTTAATGGACTATCTACATCGGCGTACAGAGGCCCATTATCATGGAATTGCCTTCTAGGCCTTTCAGGCAGAGTTCCTCTGTCCAGTGTCTACTTAATGGGTACTATTTAATGAAGCTATCAGTTAAGGACCTGTGAGACATCTGTTTCTCAAACTAGACACTCTACTGTGCTTGTCCTCTTGCTCAGTTATGCACCGGGGCCTCCCACTCCTCTTTCTATTCTGGTTAGGGCCAGTTTGCGCTGTTCTGTGAAGAGAGTATCACACAGCATTGTACGAGATCTTCAGTTTCTTGGCAATTTCTCGCATGGAATAGCCTGCATTTCTCAGAACTGACACGTTTCTAGCCATTTTGAGCCTGTAATCGAACCCACAAATGCTGATGCTCCAGATACTCAACTAGTCAAAAGAAGTCCAGTTGTTTGGTTCTTTAATCAGCACATCGGTTTTCAGCTGTGCTAACATACAGTAATTGCAAAAGGGTTTTCAAATGATCAATTAGCCTTTCAAAGTGCTAAACTTGGATTAGCTATCACAATGTGCCATTGGATCACAGGAGTGATGGTTGCTGATAATTAGCCTCTGTAGATATTCCATAGAAAATGTGACGTTTCCATTTACATTTACATTTAAGTCATTTAGCAGACGCTCTTATCCAGAGCGACTTACAAATTGGTGCATACACCTTATGACATCCAGTGGAACAGCCACTTGCATCTAATCTTTTTAGGGGGGGGGGGGAGAGAAGGATTACTTACCCTTACTTACCCTATCCTAGGTATTCCTTGAAGAGGTGGGGTTTCAGGTGTCTCCGGAAGGTGGTGATTGACTCCGCTGTCCTGGCGTCGTGAGGGAGTTTGTTCCACCATTGGGGGGCCAGAGCAGCGAACAGTTTTGACTGGGCTGAGCAGGAACTGTACTTCCTCAGTGGTAGGGAGGCGAGCAGGCCAGAGGTGGATGAACGCAGTGCCCTTGTTTGGGTGTAGGGCCTGATCAGAGCCTGGAGGTACTGAGGTGCCGTTCCCCTCACAGCTCCGTAGGCAAGCACCATGGTCTTGTAGCGGATGCGAGCTTCAACTGGAAGCCAGTGGAGAGAGCGGAGGAGCGGGGTGACGTGAGAGAACTTGGGAAGGTTGAACACCAGACGGGCTGCGGCGTTCTGGATGAGTTGTAGGGGTTTAATGGCACAGGCAGGGAGCCCAGCCAACAGCGAGTTGCAGTAATCAAGACGGGAGATGACAAGTGCCTGGATTAGGACCTGCGCCGCTTCCTGTGTGAGGCAGGGTCGTACTCTGCGGATGTTGTAGAGCATGAACCTACAGGAACGGGACACCGCCTTGATGTTAGTTGAGAATGACAGGGTGTTGTCCAGGATCACGCCAAGGTTCTTAGCGCTCTGGGAGGAGGACACAATGGAGTTGTCAACCGTGATGGCGAGATCATGGAACGGGCAGTCCTTCCCCGGGAGGAAGAGGAGCTCCGTCTTGCTGAGGTTCAGCTTGAGGTGGTGATCCGTCATCCACACTGATATGTCTGCCAGACATGCAGAGATGCGATTCGCCACCTGGTCATCAGAAGGGGAAAGGAGAAGATTAATTGTGTGTCGTCTGCATAGCAATGATAGGAGAGACCATGTGAGGTTATGACAGAGCCAAGTGACTTGGTGTATAGCGAGAATAAGAGAGGGCCTAGAACAGAGCCCTGGGGGACACCAGTGGTGAGAGCGCGTGGTGAGGAGACAGATTCTCGCCACGCCACCTGGTAGGAGCGACCTGTCAGGTAGGACGCAATCCAAGCGTGGGCCACGCCGGAGATGCCCAACTCGGAGAGGGTGGAGAGGAGGATCTGATGGTTCACAGTATCGAAGGCAGCCGATAGGTCTAGAAGGATGAGAGCAGAGGAGAGAGAGTTAGCTTTAGCAGTGCGGAGCGCCTCCGTGATACAGAGAAGAGCAGTCTCAGTTGAATGACTAGTCTTGAAACCTGACTGATTTGGATCAAGAAGGTCATTCTGAGAGAGATAGCGGTAGAGCTGGCCAAGGACGGCACGCTCAAGAGTTTTGGAGAGAAAAGAGAGAAGGGATACTGGTCTGTAGTTGTTGACATCGGAGGGATCGAGTGTAGTTTTTTTCAGAAGGGGTGCAACTCTCGCTCTCTTGAAGACGGGAGGGACGTAGCCAGCGGTCAGGGATGAGTTGATGAGCGAGGTGAGGTAAGGGAGAAGGTCTCCGGAAATGGTCTGGAGAAGAGAGGAGGGGATAGGGTCAAGCGGGCAGGTTGTTGGGCGGCCGGCCGTCACAAGACGCGAGATTTCATCTGGAGAGAGAGGGGAGAAAGAGGTCAGAGCATAGGGTAGGGCAGTGTGAGCAGAACCAGCGGTGTCGTTTGACTTAGCAAACGAGGATCGGATGTCGTCGACCTTCTTTTCAAAATGGTTGACGAAGTCATCTGCAGAGAGGGAGGAGGGGGGATTCAGGAGGGAGGAGAAGGTGGCAAAGAGCTTCCTAGGGTTAGAGGCAGATGCTTGGAATTTAGAATGGTAGAAAGTGGCTTTAGCAGCAGAGACAGAGGAGGAAAATGTAGAGAGGAGGGAGTGAAAGGATGCCAGGTCCGCAGGGAGGCGAGTTTTCCTCCATTTCCGCTCGGCTGCCCGGAGCCCTGTTCTGTGAGCTCGCAATGAGTCGTCGAGCCACGGAGCGGGAGGGGAGGACCGAGCCGGCCTGGAGGATAGGGGACATAGAGAGTCAAAGGATGCAGTAAGGGAGGAGAGGAGGGTTGAGGAGGCAGAATCAGGAGATAGGTTGGAGAAAGTTTGAGTAGAGGGAAGAGATGATAGGATGGAAGAGGAGAGAGTAGCGCGGGAGAGAGAGCGAAGGTTGGGACGGCGCGATACCATCCGAGTAGGGGCAGTGTGGGAAGTGTTGGATGAGAGCGAGAGGGAAAAGGATACAAGGTAGTGGTCGGAGACTTGGAGGGGAGTTGCAATGAGGTTAGTGGAAGAACAGCATCTAGTAAAGATGAGGTCAAGCGTATTGCCTGCCTTGTGAGTAGGGGGGGAAGGTGAGAGGGTGAGGTCAAAAGAGGAGAGGAGTGGAAAGAAGGAGGCAGAGAGGAATGAGTCAAAGGTAGACGTGGGGAGGTTAAAGTCGCCCAGAACTGTGAGAGGTGAGCCGTCCTCAGGAAAGGAGCTTATCAAGGCATCAAGCTCATTGATGAACTCTCCGAGGGAACCTGGAGGGCGATAAATGATAAGGATGTTAAGCTTGAAAGGGCTGGTAACTGTGACAGCATGGAATTCAAAGGAGGCGATAGACAGATGGGTAAGGGAGAAAGAGAGAAAGACCACTTGGGAGAGATGAGGATCCCGGTGCCACCACCCCGCTGACCAGAAGCTCTCGGGGTGTGCGAGAACACGTGGGCGGACGAGGAGAGAGCAGTAGGAGTAGCAGTGTTATCTGTGGTGATCCATGTTTCCGTCAGTGCCAAGAAGTCAAGGGACTGGAGGGAGGCATAGGCTGAGATGAACTCTGCCTTGTTGGCCGCAGATCGGCAGTTCCAGAGGCTACCGGAGACCTGGAACTCCACGTGGGTCGTACGCGCTGGGACCACCAGATTAGGGTGGGCGCGGCCACGCGGTGTGGAGCGTTTGTATGGTCTGTGCAGAGAGGAGAGAACAGGGATAGACAGACACATAGTTGACAGGCTACAGAAAAGGCTACGCTAATGCAAGGAGATTGGAATGACAAGTGGACTACACGTCTCGAATGTTCAGAAAGTTAAGCTTACGTAGCAAGAATCTTATTGACTAAAATGAAAAAGAAAAAAGCTACAATAGTCATTTACAACATCAACAATGTCTACACTGTATTTCTGATCAATTTCATGGTATTTAATGGACAAAAAATATTTTCTTTCAAAAACAATGACATTTCTACGTGTCCCCAAACTTTTGAACAGTAGTGTATCCATGTATACCATACAAAACATCTCACATATCACGCAGACTGAAATAACTCCTGCTGAGACTATGGAATCTCTTGCTAAGATTGGAAGAACTTCTGCTGAGACAGTCCTAATATGGAGACTGTACAGACAGCCACAATATATCAGAAGCATATTGCCAATCTAACAAATCATAAACATTAGATTAGATATACTGTATTGTCTGTTGTTCACATACATGTTCTTTGCATACAGAAAAAGCAATTAGTTTCATCACATACGTTTTAAGGATGTACATTAAACACAGTTGAGTTTGCAAGAAAGACATTTTACTGTACGTGTGCATATGAAATGAAAACATTTACCCATGAATAACTCTCATTCATACCTCCTCCCAGTCATTTCTTACTCTATTCTGAATAGACGGTAGATATATTGTTCCAAAACCTTGTTTCCAAAGGAGCTCTAGTTTTTTTTTCGTTTGCTGAAAAATCACCAATTCTCATTGTGTATAAAGTCTCAACAGGAGTTTGCCACTCTCCGGATAGCTTGCTGAGAGCTGAACTACTAAACTTGACGAATAAAAAGCTTAAAAACTCAATTCATATCCATTTCTTCTCCCTGTATTTACACTTGCTGTATGACTCTGTCAGTTCCAACTTAATACCCGTGACGCAAATCTCCCACTTTCTGAAGTTTGAATGCTTTTTCTTACGTAACACTTCCACTGAAATCCCTCCACGTTAAATTCAAGTAGTCCATTAAAATGTCTAAGCTCCTTTGACTGCTTTTCCTCGTTTTGCATTTTAGAGTTTCAGAGTTTCAGAGTTTCAGAGTTTCAGAGTTTCAGAGTTTCAGACAGACATAGCGTTTGACGACTCGGGTGAGTGATGCTTTCTGACCAATGAGAGGGGCCTTCTCTCATTTGGGCAAAAGTCCATTCTTCGTCTTCTCTCCTCCGTGACCGGGAAAAAAATAAGCGGTGGAGTGGTCGAGGTGTGTGTCAGTTGTTTAGTAGGCAAATGAAATACACTCCATCCTTGATAGCCTCCTTTTGGCGAGGAAGCACAAGTGTATCCTACCACAGAATAGTTATTTTTATTTGTATATCTGCTTATCCTTTTAATCAGCTTATCCTTTTATCTATTAAATGTCTTGCCCAACTGTCATAATCACCTTACACATTTATTTTGGGATCCACCACTGTACATGTCATTTGCCTGATGGAGGCGGCAAGTGGAGAGCTTCTCATTTTATACAAGCACATTTTCATCCACGTTCACTCTCCTCGCCGCCTCTTCTCGATTACCTTGCACCTTTTTCAAAGGGAGGCGTGAGAGGATGGAGGAGAGAAGACGCAGGGGTTGAGCAAATCTAATTGATAAAATTACAGGGTCAGGCTGCTCTCAGTTATGACCACGTCCTGTCAATCACAGACACAGCGAGGAACGCACTCCGTTTGCTCTGTGGACAGAATGTTATGTTAAGGTATTGAGCATTGCATTAGACCACCCAGTAGCACCCAGTGCCTGGTCTACTTTGTGTACCTGTTAGGAGTTTGCTCTTAGCCAGAGTGCCAGACTTGGAATAGGGGTTCAGAAGAGTGGTGTGGAAATAAGTGAATGTGGGTCAATAGATGTAACGAATGTTGTTTTCAAGGGTACATTGGGTACATTGCTCGTCTAAAGGTTTCAAAGTTTCAAAGTATATTCACCACGTTCACAGGATGCAACAGGCGCGGAACAGTACAGTGAAATTCTTACCTTCAGAGCTCTGTCCAATAATTATCATTTAGATAATAATTGAAAATATAAAATAAAAGTATGAATACAAACAACACAAGAGCTGTGATGAGAGTTAAAGAAACGCGAGAATGCGAAAAGTATGTACAGTGGGGCAAAAAAGTATTTAGTCAGCCACCAATTGTGCAGGTTCTCCCACTTAAAAAGATAAGAGAGGCCAGTAATTTTCATCATAGGTACAATTCAACTATGACAGACAAAATTAGAAAAAAAAATCCAGAAAATCACATTGTAGGATTTTTAATGAATTTATTTGCAAATTATGGTGGAAAATAAGTACCAGACGTACATTTTTACATATGGGTGGTCCCGGGAATCGAACCCACTACCTTGGCATGACAAGCTCCATCAACTGAGTTACAAAGGACGACTAATATGGT